>NC_041228.1:80031217-80092073 GCF_002837175.3 Physeter macrocephalus
GGCCACAACAGTGAGAGGCCCGCGTACCGCAAAAAAAAAAAAAAAAAAAAAAAAAAAAAGAGTGGCTACAGTCTAATATCTGAAATATCCAGATTTTCAGCAAAATATTATCAGACGTACAAAGAAACAGGAAATCACCATCTAACTCCATTTTCTCTTTTCTCCAGTGTTCACATACATTTAGATCCTACCCTTAGGTAGGTTTAAGCCTTCAACTCTCCCAGAAAGCTTAGCAAAGTAAGGATGAGGAGATGGAGCATCTTGCTCTTTTCTGGAGGGTAAACTTGCAGATTGGATGCCATCTGAACCTCCAGTCGTCTTTCAGGACTTCGCTAGTTCATGCTGGATCTAATTGCAATTTCCAAAATATGTCAGAATTGACTGTGACTTTGACAGAAACAATACAATCCTTATGTGAAGGATCCCCGTAGGTCATAATTTGCAAAAACGTTAAAGGCGATTTTCACTAAATTAGAATCTAATGTGTTGAATGATAACAATGTTACATCTGCATTTTAATGATTGTATCATTTTCATATAAATAAAAATTTTCATAGACAACACGGTCCTTTGCTGTGGTCACCTGCTGTGAGATCTGTAATAAAAAAGTGAAGTCTCAATTATGCTGCAAGCGTTATTCTTATAATGCTCTAAAGTGGAAAATTCATACCTTGAAAGAGAATAGTTTGTCACTATATCCACTATATCTGTTAATGTGAGGCTGGATGATAGCCACTACCCTGCCTCACTGAAGTCCTTTTTAATTAGGAAGTTGAAATTACAAGTAAAAATTGCACAAAGTGGGAAAATTAATGATGGTATAAAAATTTATTCCAAAATATATGGGTATGCATTTCTCACTCATCAAGTTGGGGAGGACACTGGGAATTTGGAGTAGCTCTTTAGAGAGAGGGGTTTGCATGCTGAGACAGGGCGAAGAGAAGGTAAATGAAGTATATACTGACATTTTTCAGAAAGCTAGAAACTTAAGAGCCAGGGAAGTGTAAAGAGAAGTATATTTGTTGCATTTATACGAGACGTATGTAAAAAGATGGATGGAAAAACTAATTTCAAAAACCATAGAGAGTAGGTGTGCCAGATTGTAAACTGCCAAGAAGAGTGCAAGCATTGGTGTTATAGAATATTATTTTCCTTCAAAAGAATTTGTATGGGAAAACAGACCAGCAGTACATACAGAGGGCCAATGAAAGTGCCTTATTTGGTTTCAGCCATCTCATTCGTGCGGTTATTACTTAAATTTTACATCCAATATATACAATATACATTTCTCTTAAAATAATGTTTGTATGAATTGCATTTTGTGCTATATATTAGTTGGCTGTGTTTAAATTGCTATCATATTTCTGTACGTATACTCACAGAGAGCAAAGCCTGTAAAGAAGTCTGTTCCCTACAGAACTGGTGTGAGGGCTTCCCTGGTGGCGCAGTGGTTGAGAGTCCGCCTGCTGATGCAGGGGACACGGGTTCGTGTCCCGGTCCGGGAAGATCCCACATGCCGCGGAGCGGCCGGGCCCGTGAGCCATGGCCGCTGAGCCTGCGCGTCCGGAACCTGTGCTCCGCAACGGGAGAGGCCACAGCGGTGAGAGGCCCCGTACCGCAAAAAAAAAAAAAAAAAAAAAAAAAATAAAGAAGTGGTGTGAAAGGGGAGGAGATGAAGCCAGGAGTCCAGTGTTAAAAAGCCCTGGGATGACAATAGGACGTGCCATTCATAGCATTTTGGATCGTAACTTTCAAAATCGTAACCACCAGATGTTTATTTTAGATGTATAATGCAGCTGTTCCAAACACTCCTGAAATGACGCAAAAGAGAACCATTCCAAGGTTTTAACTCCTTCCAGGAAGCCGAGTGGCCCAGAGTTGGTGCTGTTCATGTTCAGATCTGGAATCTGCACAGTGACCATCAGAGTCCATTATCCTTTAAGGGGAGCAATGTAGGAGGAAAGCTCTGGCTGGTCTCTGACTGGACCTGGTGGGTCTGGTGAAATACAAGGGTCACCTTTGAACTCAGAGAGCATTAGTTGGTGTCACTGTTGATGTCTGTTCTTTGAAACGTGCATACAGGAACATGCCAGGGCTATGCAATGTAGGGCTGCGCAACACACTGGAAATATGGAAATGTTTAAACGATAGCCTTAGCTTTTGGGGGGCAATTATTATAGAAGTGTTTTTAAATGACTTGGAATATATTTAATTACAAATACATTACAAATATATTAGATCATAATAATAACTAATGTTTCGACAGAGATTTACAATTTTGTGTGGTCAGGCTCCTTAGCTTTAAACAATCTTGTGGCCCTGGGATGGCATCTCAGTGTGGACTCATGAAGGCGCATCTCCCGGTTCTGATGAGATGGTGCACGTTTTCGTATCTTTATTTACTACTCAATTTCCGTCTACTGTTAAATAATTTTTCAAGCCCCTGATTATCTGTGTTAGCTTTTTGATGGATGCATTTGGCCTTTGATGTACGTGCAAGTGACTTTATGCATGTGATGTGGGTATGGGTTTTCTTTTCCATCCGTATGGATACCCATTTACTTAAAAGTTCCAGCTGCTTTTTTTTTTTTTTTTTTTTTGGATTAGTAAACTCCCTCAAGGCAAAAGCAGTTTTGAACGTTGGTCTTAAAGATCAGGGATCTTTCCCGTAGATTTTGGTCTTATAATTTCTTACTAACTTAGTTTTTGAGAAGCTTTATGAAGCATTTCATAAGTTTTTGTCTCTGAATTTCATGTACCATTTTCTTTTGTCTTTCATGAGGAATTGGTCTCAAGTATTTACCCTACTATTATTAGAATAAATTTCTACTCAGCTATTTTAAGATTTACAATGGCTTTTAATATAGATAATATCTAGTCTCTCTAATTTCAGGTCATATTAGCTTCAGTGCCTTGTCCTAGATTAATTGAATAATAAAACGATATCATGAAAATCAAGTTGTTGAAAAATTGATACAAATATATGGTATGCATATAAATTCAATGGACTATCAAAAGCAAAATTATTAGGCATATTTTTCAAATTTCTATTGGAGTCTAGTTGATTTACAATGTTGTGTTAGTTTCTGCTGTACAGCAAAGCGAATCAGTTATACATATACATATATCCACCCTTTTTTAGATTCTTTTCCCATATAGGTCATTACAGAGTATTGAGTAGAGTTCCCTGTGCTATCCTGCACTGCAGGCTCGGTCGGGAGGCTCCCAGGTCTCCGTCCCCAGGGCCTTCAGGACCCGGGGGTAGCGGCTTGCTGTTCTCGTGGCAATGGCAGGACATTTCAGGCACACTTTGAGCTTCTACTTGTGTTACTCTGCCGACATCTGCTTGGCCAAAGCAAGTCCCACGGAGTGAGAAGCACACCCGTCCCCCAGCGGTGAGAACCGCGCAGGATACGAGCTCAGTGGTGAAGAACGAGGGCAATGACCCCATCCACCACCTGCTCTCCATCCAACGTGTACTGACTCATTTGAAGAAGGGCATTGTCCCTAGGGCGCAAACATGGTTCAAGCCACACACGATCAGTTACCAAGGTTGTTAAATCATGATGATTTTTTTTCAATTACATTTGGAATATTTGCTTTTTGTGTGGAGAATATTTGAAGCTGGATGAGCATGGTTCTTAGAATTCTCCAAGTATAATCCTATGAAAATGTAGCATAAACTTTATATATCAAATATCATGAAAATCACACAATTACTATAAATTATTAGATGCACTGAACCCATGTCACTGGCCTAACAAATGATGTGTGTAGATTACAGCTGTACAGAATGTTTACACGGGTATAAGTTTTCATGTATAATATACAAAGACATTAACCATATATTTTGATCTATATTAATCTTTGGAGAGAGAATACATTTTAGAAGCTGAACTTATCCCTGTGAATAATGTTATAATGGTGTCTTACTTCTTCCCTTTGTCTCTTTTCCTATCTTCCGCTTGACCATACATTGCAGCCTTGTTTCCGAATTAGAACACGGGTGCACAGAATCAAAACCTTGTTCCTGGCCTTCCCTGGTGGCTCAGTGCTTGAGAGTCCGCCTGCCGAGGCAGGGGACGCGGGTTCGCGCTCCGGTCCGGGAAGATCCCACGTGCCGCGGAGCGGCTGGGCCCGTGAGCCGTGGCCGCTGGGCCTGCGCGTCCGGAGCCTGTGCTCCGCGACGGGAGAGGCCACAGCCGTGAGGGGCCCGCGTACCGCAAAAAAACCCCAAAAAACGAAACAAAACCTTGTTCCTTTGAAATTTTAACTGTTAGAACTACACATCCAAAAGCCCAGAATCCAAACCTTGTTCCTGGCCTTCCCTGGTGGCGCAGTGCTTGAGAGTCCGCCTGCCGAGGCAGGGGACGCGGGTTCGAGCCCCGGTCCGGGAGGATCCCGCGTGCCGCGGAGCGGCTGGGCCCGTGAGCCGTGGCCGCTGGGCCTGCGCGTCCGGAGCCTGTGCTCCGCGACGGGAGAGGCCACAGCCGTGAGGGGCCCGCGTACCGCAAAAAAACCCCCAAAAACGAAACAAAACCTTGTTCCTTTGAAATTTTAACTGTTAGAACTACACATCCAAAAGCCAACATTATTTAGCAAAAGCAGACCGTGTTTGTTTTGCTTTTGAAGGCAATTAAAAAGCTCAGACCAAAGCAGTGACAGAGGAATAAATGCTATGGAAGTTTTTCTGACAAAACTTCAGTCAGCAAGAAGCCCTTGTGAAATGCAGCTACTTGAATTATATTAAGTGCTGTTAAAGTGTATAAGAAGACACCATTAACACCCTCAGGAAGAAATGAAACAAAAATTATGTTAAAATTGATATATTTACAACATTTTCTTGATTAATAAAAGTTAGGTATTAGTGTTATGATTCAGGCAGCTGGCTGGAAAGCTTGTCTTACAAACACAGACAGATACTTGAAAAGATGTATGATGTAGCCCATGAGGAAAAGGGGCCGTCCCCAAAGTCAGCAGCAAAGAAGCCGCGGAGGGCTGGGGCGACGCGCTGAGGGCATGTGGCGCCGGTGCAGCCCGGGACTGGCAGTGGGCAGTGCCACCGACCGCACTCGGAGGGAATCGGGTTTTAGTGCCAGGACAAGCCTATTCAGACAGGAGATCAGGCCAGTGGCTTGGGAAAGGTAGAGAACCGTAATAAAATTCTTGCAGTAGGCTGCCAAAAACCACTCTGAAGGGAGAAATCCTGACACCCGCACCCTCACCCTCGCGACCAATTTAAGATGCGTTTACACTGAAGCGTGACAAACATACGGGGAAACCGTCCCCCTGAATCAGCAGCCGGAGAAGGCGGGAGGGTTAGCATCGCATGGGATGCCGGTCCTTGCTCTCCCTGCACCTCTCTTCCACGGTATCTGCCTAATCGTTTTTTAAAAATTTTTATCGAAATATAGTCGATTTGCAAAGATGTGCCATTTCAGGCGCACAGTAAAGTGATTCAGTTATATGTGTATTCCGTTTTTACATTCTTTTCCATTAGAGGTTATTACAAGACATGATAGTTCCCCGTGCTAGACAGTAGGTTCTTGCTGGTTTTAAGTTCAGTGGACCATGGAAATGTCCCATATGTGGGCACCCCTGTGGGGACAGTGGCAGTTGGTGGCACGTATTTGCTGGAACATCTCCCTTTACGAGTCACCCTGCACTGCTCTCTGTCGCCAGGTGACTCCTTCCACCCTCTTATTTTATGGTAAAATCCTTAGCTTGAGAACACAGGTGATCTCCTGAATTCTGTAATTCTGCATCATTTGGGCTGAGCTTTTTGATTTCGCTGCCAACTTCTGTACTTCACAAGAATAATCTTCAAAGAGCCCTTCAGACCCTTCCAGTCTGCTTTCATATCCTTCCTTTGGCCCACTAGTCTTCTGTTCAGCCTTACATGACATGGTCTCTGCTGCAAACACCGTTCTCACCCATCCTGTGGGTAAGTCCTCCTCCACCCAGGAGGGCGCTGTTCCAGAATATTCCTCAGGGATTAAACAGTATTTGTTTACTTCCAGCAAGATGTCCACCCCCCAGCAGTTTCTTAACCCAGCCCTAAAATTAAGTCCGGCATACACAGCACTGAATGGAGGTCGTATTTGGGTACCCACCGTAGGTCACCGAGGCTACGGGGCCACCTTATGTCACCCTGCAGGCCATCCTCAGAGACCTTGAGCTTCAGCTCCACAAACTGCAGTTGCTTTCCAGGTTCTGTGTGTCCCCAAGGTCCCCTTGCTACACTGGCAATGTCTCTTCTTTGATTTGGCTAAGAAGTGCTTATCAGCCCTTGAAATTCAAACAAAGGAGCTCGGGAGTCTTGCACCTTTGGAAAAGAACCTGATGTTCTTTTTATTCCTACACTGAAAGGCCTTTCCCGGCAGAGCCCACACCTGTAAGCTCTCCCATCACCTATTCAAGAGGCGTACACAGACCTCACTTGATCCAGTCCTGCTTAGTTCTTCTGGCTGGGAGGGGTCCTGTGGGAATCTGGCCTGGGCTGTAAACAGCTTTTCTAGAGAATCATATTTTCAGGCTTCGTGTTCCTAATATCACATGACCTCCCAAATCTTGCCACTTATACCTTCTACCGGCGCAAAGTTTGGAGCCGAGGCAGTGAAAACACAGGCACCTCAGGCATCGGGTTTAAAGTTGAGAGTGTCCACCCTCGATTCCATCTGTCGAACCCCCAAACGTACTTAGAAATGTTCCCCCACCGCCCCAGCTTCCTATCTTAAGAACTAACTCCTCCCTTTACGGAGCAAGGACTATCCATTGATACAAATCTTCTAAGTTATACGGGTTACGGTAAGAGATGCGTGGAGAGTAGCTTCAAAGTACAACGGACCCCCCCCCCACCCCGTAGAGGGTAATCAACGATCACTCGCCTGCTTGATGGGACGTCCCTGTATGCTTACAATCATGTCATCCAGGTAGTTTTGATACTATTCAACCAGATATAATATAAATCTGTCTAAAATTTGCTGAGACGAATTGTATCACTGGTTTAAATTTATTTAATGATCTCACAAAGCTAAACTATGAGAGATGTGAATAACTACACATTTACATTTAAAAATGGGATATTTATTGTGATATATGAAGGATGCAGTCAGTACCCAGAGGACTACTTGCCTTTCTGAACAGCCTTACAGACACAAAGAATGACAACAAGCTATCTGTGTGAAGTAGGTCCTTGAGTTATTTCACCTCCTGGTCTAACTGTGTCTGGAACTCTGCGATTCTCATCACGTGACCACCAAAGGGGCCACGGGGAAGGCAATAGCAGTGCTTAGACCCCCTGCAACGGATCTGCAAGACTGCTCTAGAGCCAAAAGAACAGGAAATTGAACTGAAAAGGAGCCACGCCATCCAACTGCAGAGCAGCTAAGCCAAGAACTACGTGAGCGTTTTCCCGGAATGCTTCCCAAAATGAAGACACCACAGCAAGCCAGCATGGGGCTAGATAGAACTGAGTCTTGGAGCCCAAGTCGCAACACTCAGTCTTAGCTGCTTTCAGGATCACAGAGATAATCATGGATTTGAAGTATTTTGAAAAAGCAGTTGGCAAACCATAATAGTTTAGAAGCACAAGAGAGAAAATACTTTGAAATAAAATATGTATATTTAATTTCTAAACTATTTATTTGATTCTTTTTGTTTTTGCTTTACCTCCAGCTTATTCCCCCAATTTATTCCAAAAATATTTAGATAAAGATGTAAAACCCATACTATACACCAAGATTACACAAAAGGTTTAAAAGATGATCTTAAAGGGAAAATAAAGGCAGAAAACTTTAGGAACCGGGGATCAAAATACTATCCCAAATCAGCCATGTATTTCTGAAAATACTACAGTTGACCAATATTTTGGCCTTGAACTGTAGCTGTCAATGCAAAGAAGGAAAGATAAACAGTGACATGATTTATAGCTTTCATGAGGGAAAAAGAAACTAACTGCTAAGAATATCGAGACACTGAAATCGGAGGGATCGTCCTCCTGCAGGTAGTGTTCCTTGGACGAGATTTCATTGTTATTTTGCAGTTGTTATCAGACTGCCTCTGAAAAAATCTAACGACCGCATGGCTCGCAGGATCTTCGTTCCCCGACCAGGGATCGCAGCCGCACTGAAAGCACAGAGTCCTGACCACTGGACCACCAGGGAATACCCAGGTGAAGACTGTTAAGATCACTATCAAACGGCCAATCAATTCATAGGAAGTGTTCCTTCCGCTCGGTGTACCTGAGTCAGGCTGACTTAAGGTTTATTGATCACCACGGTAAGGGCTAATAGACATGCATTTATTTTATTTCACTGTTATCTGATTTATCATTCATAATCTTGATGATGAAATACATCATGAATGAGTATTATGGATTATACTTTAAAATGGTATAATTAGTGACACAATACATAAATAATTAGGAAGAAGTAACATTTTAGGGGTAAGATTGGAGCCATACGGTGGAAGGGTTTCGTTCTAGACTGTTTCTTCTCCCATATGCAATATTCCTGTGGCGAAATTAACTTTCTGCAGCTCACTTGTGATCATTCCTCCAGCTTCTTGGACAGGATGGTGTGTTTAGCGATGGGTCCTCCCTGCTCCCTGTCTGCAGCTTAGAGTCTCCCCGGGGAACTGCTATAGCCTCCCGTCCCTTTTCGGGTGAGGCAGATGGGCCAAGGTCACACCAACCCCGTGGAGGCGCTTCCTCCTGTCAAAGCTCTCTGCGGTACTGGTGCCCCAGATGCACAGGTTTAGGAAACCAACCTGCTTTCTGCGCTACGTAGCCCCGTTCTCTTGCGAGCTTTGAAGCCAGGTGTCCGAGGTGAGGCCGCCGTACCCCAGGGGTCGGCCTGATGTCCTCAGGCCTGAGGCGTGAGTCTGTCTGTGCTGCTGTCCCCCCTCCTGCAGTGGTTGGGGCAGGGGTGTCAGCCCTCTCTGAAAACGTATGAAAAATATCTGCTTAATTCTTCGCCTGCGGGCTCGCTTCACCAATACCTCTCTCTTATGAATATAATTTTTCAAAACGCTGTGGTCAGAAAAACTCTCTGCAGATGTCAAGGGCTTCTCCTCATTATCCTTGTCTCGATTCAGTAACCGCTGGGTTCCAAACCCGCACCAGCATCCCAGTGAAAGGACTGCCGGGCTCAGCAAAGGGTCTGCACAGGGGCACAGACCGGCCACCCCCAGCGCTGCGAGCCGCCCCCGGTGCGCGGCCCCATCCTGCCCCAGGTGAGCGCGGCAGCCAGCGGCCTCTGAGCTCTTTCAGCCCCCGACCACCCCGGACCGGGCCTGGGGATAGGATCCTGTCCAGGTCACAGGCTGACCTCCACGAATGGCCTCCAATTCCTTTTCATCTCTGAGGTCTTCAAAGTTTTAACAGAGTTGTGATGCAGGCAGAACTGTCTTCTCCATCGTGATCGCCTTTCTATTTAGAAACTGTGTCCCGCAAATTTAGCGCTTGTCAAGGGGCGGTTCTAACGGTGGCCCTCGACTTGGTTAGCACCCTAAGAAGGCGTTAGGCTTCCGACAGCCCCGTCTACATGCTTGAGTGCACCTCTGAAGAGTTCCCACCTTTGTACACTCTCCAGACGGACCGCCTTAGGGTGTCCTGATGTCATCTCCCAGCTGCGACCTTGGGTCTTGGTCCCTCCTCCATCACATGGGGGCATGGGGGTTGAATATAATACCTGCATCACGGATTGTTAGGAAAATGAAATACGTTTTGGCATATTTGGAACCTGGAACTGTGCTTAGCACAGACTCAGCTCTCAAAACACTTGTTTTTATTCTTATTCTATCATTATCGTCATCATCTTTCCTATCCACTGAAAGGTGGTGACCCTGATCCAGTCTTTCAAACTGCAGAGAGACTCCCCGGCATTTCCCAACATCTCTCGCAGCCATAAGTACCAAATAGTCTTCTCTGTTTAAATCTGTCATTGAAATCAAATTCAGGGCACTCTGAATCATAACGAAATGTACACCTTACGCTAATTGCTCTCTGTATGGGAATCAACACATATCCTCACTTTCCGTACATAAACTGCATTATCAGGGTATGTAAGGATTCTGATTTAGCGTGTAGAGCTGGTAATGAACCTCCCTGAGCAAAGTCCTTCAATCCCTGATTCCAGGAAGAGTAACCCTCCTGCCACCTTTCCACAGGGGTGGACACTTAGGCCGCTATGTGGCCTTGACCCCTTTTCATGTAACTGTGTGTCTCCATTCTTGGAGGGAGAACCCTCGTGGGCCACATGCCTGCTCTCCCTGCCTAGTTCCTCCTTATTCCCTGTACGCCAGGGAATCACCGAGGCCCGAGCTCTCACTGTAGCTCCCTCTCCTCCCCCTCAGGGCGTCTGGTGCAGACACCGGCCGTGACGTTGGCTGCTGCGGTAAAACGACCTTCCTGTATCATTGGTGCCATCCGACCGCAGCACCTGGCTCAGAGAGCACTTCTCCATCTGTTGTCAAGAATAACCTCCAAGGAAGGTATGAGCTACTTTTACTCGCAATGCTTTTGTGACACCATATGTATGGGGTTGTTTTCCCACACTGATCGATTCTCTAACTCTCTGGACACCAACTGGGTGTCCTGCAATTCAGTTCAATTCTGACACTACTACCCGGGTTACCGCAGAGCCCAGAGGTCAAGGGCTTGGTCCCACAGGACTGCCGCCACTTCAGACACCAGGCCGAGGCCCTCGGCTGCCATCTGTACTTTGGGCAAATCAGCTGTACGCCAAGGGTTTCCAAACCTCCTCTTCAGGTTGGATAACTCTCTAGAGCGACTAACGGAATTTAGGGAGACACTTCACTTATATAACAAAGGATACAAACGAGCAGCCAGATGAAGAGATACAGGGCCGGCCCTGACACGTGCTCGGAGCAGGAGCTTCTGTCCCCGGGGGGCCGGGCTGGGCCACGCTCCTGTCTCGTGGGTGTGTTCGCCAACTCAGAACCGCCGGCCTCCACTGTTAAGTGGTTCCTGTGGAGCCTTCACTATGTAGACACGACTGATGAAAGCACTGACCGCTGGTGATCGGTTCCGTCCCCAGCCCCTCTGTCCTCCCCGAAGTTCGGGGGTAGGGCTGAAACTCCAACCTTCGAATCATGCCTTGACTTTCTGGCGACCGGCCCCCATCCGGAAGCTCTGCGGGGACCCCGGCCCCCGGCCATCGCATTAGCACACAAGCTATACTCTCACCAGTCTGGAAACTCCAAAGGTTATAGAAGCTGCGTGTCAGGAACTGGGCACGAAATCAAACATTTACTTTTTTGTTACATCACATCAGGAGAGGTTGGGTCTGCCCTGGAGAGATGCCCAGCGTGGCGGCCCCGACAGGCGTGGAGCCGCCTCCGCGCTGTGCTGACGGGCCGAGGCCAGCGTCCCGGCAGGGCCGGCCTCAGCGCCTCACTCCTTGCACGCCAGGCGCGTGAACCCCGCGTCCGCGCGCGCAGCCCCCCGACGGAGGGAACAGCGTGGGGCTTTACAAGGCTTCCCCCAGCGAGCGCGCTTGGGGACCCGGGGTCCCGCTGTCTGTAGGAAAGCTTTCAGCCCCTGCACCAGCCTCCAGGGGTGTCTCATCAACCACAGCTATTCCACAAATGCGAGTGAAACCTTACCCAGAAAAGGAGCGTTTTAGAGGATATTAAGTAGCTCAGACCATCTTCAAAAGGCCAGAGAATCAAATTCAGAAAGTATTCGTTAGGAGAAAAGCCCAGAACCACACTGCAGAAGTGGTCTAATTGGTCCCACTGGCCTGGGGTCCCTTGGCCCGGAATGAGAAACACCTAGAAACCAAGATCTGAGCTTGGATCTAAGAAGCACCCCTTTATCCTCTTTGTGGCCCCAGAGCCTTGCTCTCTCTCATCAGCACTAATCCCATCGATGGGGACGGACTTGGAGGGTCTTCACGCCCTTCACGCCTTACTGCTCAGAACTCGTAAGGTTCCGCGGCTCTGGGCAAAGGTGGGCACCGCTCCTTATCTGCTTCCTCCATAAAATCTTCTCTGATCACAACAGGAAAAGTGCTTCTTATCAACGACGAATCGGTGGACAGGCAAATACCGTAACCAATTTTTCTGGCTCTTCCCCTGGTAACAACATTATAGTGGAGTGTCCAGAGTTCTCCCCTCTGGCATCCGAGGACGCTTTCTCTGCCGGCTGGGTTCTGAATGACCTGGCAGGACAAAGTTAATCAAAGATCAAGGTGAAGCAGAAATATCCACCAACTGACAAATATTTCAAGGACAGGGATAAATAGAGAAACCATCCTGCTATTTACCCAGTAGATGATGATGATAATGATGTAGTTCACAGGATAGAGTGACTGAAAGCATTTCACAAGTTTTACCTGGGTTAGTTGTTCCCTAGATGTCATATGGAAACACACTGATTTATCAAGTATCAGTTGCACCTTACCAATATTACACAGAAAACGTCGGGAACAAACTTTTTCAATGGATCGTGGTCCTTAGAGACATTTTTCAAACAATGGTACTTAGCAATGAAACATAGATGTGCAGATTTACTGGAGGCAGGAAGATGGCATTTTTAACAAATAACATGGGCAGGAATATGGCATTTTTAACACGTCATAGGAAGAGTTATGGCATTTGAAATGAAAATCGAAGTTCATCTAAATTATTTTCCATAAAATAGAGTAATGCCTCCCTCCTTAGTTTTATAGCTGTGTTATGAAGTATGTACTTCATTATGACTTCATAAATCATGGTCTGGAAGTATCCTTGCCACTGCGCCTTGTAAATACAGTTTTGATAGACATCACTGTTTTGTGAAGGTTTTACTCCATTAATATTTATGGTTCCAGGGCTTTGTTCATCTACTTGATGCTGTAAGACAAGATAAGGTTGCATATATTACATTTCTAATTATTTTACAAAATCTTTTCATTTAGGGGGAATCCCAGAAGTTATGCAAATATCTAGTTTCTGACATTTCTCCGACATTAAACAGAAAATCCATTGAGTTAAAAATTTCCAATGTTTTTAAAATTTATTCCCTCCGGGAAGCTGATCAAATGAATTATTTAAGTTTATCTCTGCCAGCCTCTCCCATAAATATTGGGAAAATGAAGTCACTTTACCGCGTGGTGGCCTGTGATGGTTTACTTGTTCCCTGTGTGTATACGTGACCCTGTTACTAATGGTGTCACATAATTCCTGTGAAAATATGTGCACATGTGTGTACACATATCTGCAAAGAAAGCATGAAGTACTCAATCTCAAGTTGTGGAATCCTTGCAGATGAGGCTAGGATTTCTTCCTTCTGGTTCAGAAGGTTGAAATGAGGGATCTGAGGATGAAGTGACCTCTGGGGGGTTTAAGTACAGCCTCTCACTCTATGGTCATTTATTCCCTCAGGCTTAATTCAACACGATATTAATTGCAGTTTTCTTGGTTTCATAGATAAGAAGATTGAGATAGAAAAAGAGATTTGTTTGAGGTCTTCTGACAATTTCTTGACGAGTCAGAATTTATGACTTTTTCTCGGGCAAGCGGGAAACACTCAGCACACCTGGAGATTTCTGGGTGGGTGTCAAGCCCAGACAAATAGCAGGTGACTGTCTGGCCAGACTGAGAGCCCCTCATCAGGGACAGAGTTCAAGAACATGAAAATGCTTTCTACCATCATCGGTGCCTTAGGACAGGACCGCTCCCCTGAACGCTTCTGACAGCACAGCTGTATCAATAAAACATTTCCTGAGCACTGATTTTATATTCACATCTTATAAATGGACTACCATGCCGGTACATTTTATTAATATTAAAACGCCCTTGGATCTGGTAGACTAAATAAATAACTATAGGTATTTCCTGTAACTCATAATCATTTTGTGTGTCCCTGGTGCATTCAGCCCAGAGTTGGAAACCATTGCTGTGGGACGTTTTGCAGCCTTCATCTAAGATTTATGTGATCAATTTATAGTACAGTATATCAAGCAAATAATATATTTTTTTCTCGATTGGACACATTTTTCTCAATTCTATGCCCATCTCTTGAAAAGTAAATGTGCCTAATTATCTTCAGAAGATAAGTGCTACTGTTGAAGGCTTTACACACAGCACAGGAGTCTCAGAGAAAAAGAAAATGCAATCTTGAGTCATTATGCTTTACTCTCATTATTCCCGTTTTAAAGTGATGGGTCCAAGCCTATGTAAACAAATCATAAAGGATGAGCATGGCATAAAGGAAGCATACTTTGATGTATTTAATGATGACCATTTGATGCTAACATCTGTTTTTTTAACAAAACCTCTTTTGAAACAAACTAGTTCACTGATTTTTTTCACTTAATTTAGAATTTAAAATTATGAAGTGCTGCCGAATTCTTTTAGAAATTTAATGAACAAAACATTATAGCAAAACTTCAAGTATGTGTTATTTCAAGGGGCATTTTACCTCCTAACTCCTTACTTAGATTCCAATGATTAAAAACAAAATTAGGGGGCTTCCCTGGTGGCGCAGTTGTTGCGCGTCCGCCTGCCGATGCAGGGGAACCGGGTTCGCGCCCCGGTCTGGGAGGATCCCACATGCCGCGGAGCGGCTGGGCCCGTGAGCCGTGGCCGCTGGGCCTGCGCGTCCGGAGCCTGTGCTCCGCAACGGGAGAGGCCACAGCAGAGGAAGGCCCGCATACCACAAAAAAAAAAAAAAAATTAGGTTTCTGAGCTTTAACATCTAAGAAGGAACAGCTGATTTCTTCTCCCAAATTTATCTTGCCCCAGGCTTTGCTGTTGCCCCCAGTAAGCACAGCACCCTCTGTATAACCAGCACCTCCGTCCTGGTTCCTCTCCTTCCTTAAACCTGGGGTAAATGTAGGACCTGATTTACCCAAGACAGTCCTGGTTACCCCTCTTGTCCTGGCTTAATAATCAGCATTTCCTTTGACCTTCAAAGTATTCTGACTCGGGCAGTAAGTTACACGATCGCCACGTGTCTCCGAAGTTCGCTTCTCCAGCCAGCCCTGTGGTGACCTCGCAGCCCCCGCCCGGCCGTCCACTCTCCCCCTCCCTCCCCCACTAGGCTGGCCCAAGCCTCTGGCGTCGTCAGCACCTACTGCTCTCTGTGCATCCAATCTCAAAGCAGCATCCAGGTGATCTTTACCAAACGTGAGCTGCCTTCTATGGAGCGTCACGTTGAAAACCCAAACTCCCTGCTGGGGCCACATCTCCACTCTGCCCCGTCCAGCACGTTCAGATCTACAGTCCCCACGTCCCACCCTCGGCGAGGCTCTGCCTTCTGTAGTCTCTCAGTCCAGGGCTTTCTCCTGACTAATCCCTCCTCAGGATTCACGTCTTGGAACCAATGCCGAGTCCTCAGACAGCCTTTCCTCACCACCTAACAAAAGTAGCCCACCGACGGCTCAGCGGTGTCTGCTGTACGGCCCCCAGCCTCGCCCCCCCTAGATCACTGGCCAGAGCTAGGTGGTCAGTCACCTGAGGCTCCCTCCTGTCAAGACATGAACTTGGAACCAGCACCTGGACCTCTTGTCCACGGCTCCAGCTTTGCTGCTTCAAACAATGTTCAGTACGTTCTGTAGCCTGCATGTTATAAATATTTCATGATAAAAGATTAAAGTTGATAGTCATAAAATTGTGTTTAAAGGTCTTTATGATTATTTATTATAAAATACTATAAAATATAATAATAATATAATATAATATATAAACTAATAATATAATATAATAATATATAATATAATATATAATATAATTATATATAATAATATATTATTATAATATAATAATATAATATAAAATATTATAAAATAGTCCCCTCAAATTATCTTCCAAATCAGAGTATAGTTCTCAAAAAGTATAAAAATTATGTCTCATCATTCACCCCAGTTTCTGTGACTTGAAATAATATTCACTATACTCACAAAATGATAATCATAAAAATATTAATGTTATAATATAAGTATAATAATAATGTAATCTACACGGCTGATTCTTCACCAGTTTGAATGTAGGAGAAATACTCATTCATTTTCTTTAGCTCAGAATCAATCCGACTCCACGTGAGCCTTGGTGGTGACAGCAGTGAATCAGATCACAATCATCTATGACCTGCACGTTCTTCCCCAGGGCTGCGCCGCTGTCTGAACCGGGAGTTGGGGAGGTCTGCACAGAAAGCAATCGTATGGGCTCTAATCCGTCGTGCAGCACTGGTAGAGCTCTGACTGGGTCCACGTGGTCCTCTGACGTTAGGGCTCCACTCGCCCATGTCAAGATGCATTAGCATCTTTACCTGCCCAGGTGCCACGTTCCCAGGTGTACCTCGTGAGCCAGAGCCTCCAGAGGGCTGGCAGGGGAGGGACGTCAGTTAGCAAAGTGCCACCCTCGCTGTCATATAGACGCCTCTTATCCACCCTGTTTCCACCTCTCCCACCATTTCTTTAGGGTAATCTTCTCAGGGGTCCCAGAGTTTCAAGAAACCAAAGTGGAAAGGAGGCCGCCTTCAGATGCCTCTGCTTTCTGTCCTGACATAGGGAAGGTTCTTAGACTCTGCCCTGTTCTCTCTTTGGAAAAGTGTGCCTTTGACCCCTTCTCAAAGAATGAGTTAAATACATGAAATAAAATACAGATACTCACAAAAGAAGCAAGTTATACTGGAAAACAATTATACACGTAACTTTATTAACCAAATAAGTTCTAACAGTGGACCTAATAAGTACCCTGACTTAATTAAAGAAATACCATGACTACAGTGATATGCGAAACAATATTTTGAGATATCTGTAACAATTGTATGTAAATGTTAAAATATTTAAAATTTCTATGGGTTTATTGGTATGTACAAAGCTGCTGTATGTTTATGTACATTCATAACTGAAGAAACTTCTAAATTTCAATTAGAAGTTAGCGGAAGAACTACCATACGACCCAGCAATCCCACTACTGGGCATATACCCTGTGAAAAGCATAATTCAAAAAGAGTCATGTACCACAATGTTCATTGCAGCTCTATTTACAATAGCCAGGACATGGAAGCAACCTAAGTGTCCATCAACAGAGGAATGGATAAAGAAGATGTGGCACATATATACAATGGAATATTACTCAGCCGTAAAAAGAAACGAAACTGAGTTATTTGTAGTGAGGTGGATGGACCCAGAGTCTGTCATACAGAGTGAAGTTAAGTCAGAAAGAGAAAAACAAATACCGTATGCTAACACATATATGGAATATACACTACCAAATGTAAAATCGATAGCTAGTGGGAAGCAGCCGCATAGCACAGGGAGATCAGCTCTGTGCTTTGTGTCCACCTAGAGGGGTGGGATAGGGAGGGCGGGAGGGAGACGCAAGAGGGAGGGGATATGCGAATATATGTATATGTACAGCTGATTCACTTTGTCATACAGCAGAAACTAACGTACCATTGTAAAGCAATAAAGATGCTATTAAAAAAAAAAAGTTAGTGGAAGTAAAGACGTAATTTTTTTTCCTCATCCAATTTCATAGACCCCCCTCATGGAGAACCTAGTTTACCACATGCTAATCATAACATCTGTGCTGTGGTAAATAGGTTGTCTCAGTAAAAAAGGAGAAACAAATAGGCCTGGTGGACTCTCGAAGACACAGCTTTGGGTGAGATGGAACAGCGCTGCGTCTCCAGGCATCTCGGCACCCCGGGCGCGCCTTGCCTCGCGGTCCGCTCCTGAACTGGCCTCCACCCCCAGGTCTGGCAAGCCCGTCCTTCCTTCTGATTGACGGTGGGGACATCCGCACACCTTCAGCTCACACACAGGAAGGTGAAACATCCTCTCTGCGGGGAGTCAGTTTTTAAGACCTATGAGCACGA
The DNA here is from genome assembly GCF_002837175.3 of Physeter macrocephalus. Taxonomy (NCBI): domain Eukaryota; kingdom Metazoa; phylum Chordata; class Mammalia; order Artiodactyla; family Physeteridae; genus Physeter; species Physeter macrocephalus. The sequence continues at coordinate 80,049,051 of NC_041228.1, forward strand.
GAAGCACGTATGAATAAAAAGAGGGTCAAGTCACTGTGGTCCTCACCGTATCCTTGGGAGTGGACCCAGGCATCACCTGCTCTCCTGGGCGGTGGGTGAAAGCGGCTGCAGTGAGGCCGGCTGAGCCGGAGTCCCGAGGTTGGAGCTGGGTGGCGATCCCCGCAAAGCTGCCGCCTCAGTAAGTTACTAGAAATGCTACGAGGTTTCTACAAGCACAGGCTTCTGAAGCAGAAACCAAACTTAGGGAATATATACATATATATACAGTTTTCTGCTTAACAAGAGACTAGTGTTCCTTTCTCTTGGGTGTTCTGACTTCTCTCTCTGCATTTATTTCTAAACAGAGATATGCCCTGAATTGCACTAGACACAAGCAAATTTGTTTGATTTAAAATACGAGTTTTAAGGAGAGTCAAGATTTTATATTTCATTTTTCTGAACATTTTGTTTAACTTTCATGCCATTATATCATACCATATTACCATTTAATATGTAATTTTAAATTTTGATTCTGATTTAATTTCAAAATTTTAGAAGCATTAGCAAGGCTGAGATTTTGCAGAAAACCTCCTGTAACTGATAAAATTAAATGAACTGTCATGAAAGCTCACCATAAGAAAAGTGAACTTGTACCTCACCACATTCTAAACTATAAAGTAGACAGATTTAAGATGCTATTTCCACTGTAACATTTGAAAAACATAGTCACTGGGGTAGGTGCATTGTGAACCAGAGGAGTTATTTTTAATATAAATATGTTGTATATTAATTTTTCTAAACAGAGGAGTCTAATGTTTGCTATTAAATGTATAATTCACGTGTATTCTGTTGGGTTTCCTACCTGTATCAGTAATTGTCTTCTGTGCTGTTGTTAAACATACACATACATATTCTTTGAATTCTGAAAGGGTATGAACATCCAAATTACAAAGAGCGAGCCTCATTTAATCACGCATAATTAAAAATTTCAAGCTTAGCATGGGTAATCTATCTTGCCCACAAAGGCACAACAATTTCCTGGCTCTCCGAGCAGTACTGACTGATACGTACTTGTGAGCTGTCAGTAAGACGTGCCAGAGCCCTAGCAGCCTCAGGGTGGGTGTGTCACAGGTGACAGCTTGCACCAGTTGGCCTTACGGGTTGTCAAGGTACTGCGATAAAAGTTGGTCATCATACTTTACCAGCTAAGGTGAAATAAACATAAAACTGTTGTATATCAGATTGAAAATGTCATCTTAAAACATCTGATAACTTGATGCAACTAGTATTGTCTCAGTAAGTGGTTTATGAGATATGCATTTTCCATGGTCCACTTCAGTATAAGATATAAATGTTGTGTTCAAAGTTACCTATAATTGTTCCAAATGTCCAAGTTAAGATAACTGTTTCAGAATAAATAACTTTTTCAGGATAGGTAGTTTAAAATTCCGGTTGAAAACAGCTCAGGAATGAAGTTTCTGGATCCCTTGGGGATTCAATACCATGCACGTGATTAGGGCATAAACTGAGGCAAAGCCCGGTGGCACCGCTGTCCTGAGGAAGCACACTTGACATTCAGTGTCTCAGCCTGGAAGCAGGGTAAGGAGTCCGTGCTTACCGGTCCTTCCTTACAGGGAAGGGAGCACTGGCGTTTCAGAGGCAAGCACTGGCGAGGATGTGGAGAAAAGGGAAACCCTGTGCACTGTTGGTGGGAAGGTAAATTGGTGCAGCCACTGTGGAAAACAGCGTGGAGGTTCCCCTCAAAAAACTACAAATAGAACTACCCTATGATCCAGCAGTTCCACTCCTGGGTATTAATCCAAAGAAATAAAAACCCTAAGTAGAAAAGATATATGCACCCCTATGTTCATTGCAGCATTATTTACAATAGCCAAGACATGAAAGCAACCTAAGTGCCCATCAGTAGATGAATGGATAAAGAAGATATAGTATACATATGCAATGGAACATTACTCAACCATAAAAAAGAATGAAATCTTTCCATTTATGACAACATAGATAGACCTAGAGGGTACTACGCTAAGTGAAATAAGTCAGAGAAAGACAAATACTGTATGATTTCACTGTACATGGAATCTAAAAAACAAAACACATGAACAAACAGAACAAAACAGAAACAGACTCATAGATACAGAGAACAAAACAGGTGGCTGCCAGAAGGGAGGGGGTCGAGGTAATGAGTGAAATAGGCGAGCGAGATTAAGAGATAACAAACTTCCAGTTACAAAACAAATGAAAATAAATGAGTCACGGGGGTGAAATGTACAGCATAGGGAATGGAGTCAATAATAATGTAATAATCTTTGTATGGTGACAGAGGGTAACTAGACTTATCCTGGTGATCACTTTGAAACGTAGAAAAATATCGAATCACTACGTTGTGTAACTGGAACTAACATAGTGTCGTAGGTCAACTATACTTCAATTTAAAATATATATCTAGACATTGGGAGGAAATGCATCAAAATGCTAAATGGTTATCTCTGGGGGATGGGGATTATGGGTGATTGTTAACTTTCACTTTATGGTTTAATGTATTTCAACTTATCTGCAGTGAATACGTATTGCTTGTAAAATTAGAAAGCAAACAATAAATGTCATTAAAAATGAAAAAAAAAACCCTGAATCTCTAAAAAAGAATACATACAGATGGTTTGAGTTTAGTTGTAAAATCAGAGAGACCCGGGTTTACATATTATTTCCAAAATTTAATACCTGTATGAGTTTTGGAAATGTATTCAATTTCTAACTCTTGGTTTCCTCATCAGGAAAACGGAGAATAATCATATCTATCAAAGCGTCTGTCACAGGACTTGAATCACGGTGATAAAGCTAAGTAAATGCTTAGTATTTTGTTAGAAGAAAATTTTTAATATTTTGGTCTCAATTCTACACAAGAAAGATGGGAAGACATGGAGAGGTTCTGGAGATTATGAAGGGCATTAACTTACACCGATTTCCCTTGAATTCAAGTCACTGCAGAAGGATCATAGGTGGACAGGAGCATTATTCGTGACAATGGGGGACGGTGGAAACAGGAATCCAAAGGGGAAAGAATAAATTTCATGGAAACCCTGGAGGCAATAAATACAAAAATAGGCCCAACTCTGCAAAAATCAGAACAAGGGACACTGACTTGCAAGAACAAATAAGTTTAGAGAAACAAACTGGTTATAAAGGGAAAAATAAAGCTTGATATGATTTTAGAAAATGTGAAGTTTGATATAGAAGTGGAAATAGTATTGGTAAAGATATTTGTTTGGGATATTTACACTGGCCTAGGGAGGCTTAGATCCATAAAAGCCTTTTCAAGATATACAGTATGCATATTTAGGAATATTGATTGAATTGTTTGGGAAAACGAATTTTGAAGACAAAAATCAGAGATGAAAATATGAAAGTTCATATCTACCTAAGATTCTCTCTAACACCCGTGTGGTTATGACAGTGATCTTTGGGGGCTCAAGCAGACCCCCCCAGTGAACAGAGCAGAGCCAGGTACAGGAAGGTGGCCCCAGGCCGGAGCACAAGGGGGGCATTGTTTAACCACCGAGAAGCCGTGCTCGTTTTCCAGGGCAGCCAGAATGAAGCACCACAGACTGGGCGGCTTAAACCACAGAAATTTATTTTCTTAGTCCTGAAGGTCAGAAGTCCAAGATCAAGGCGTCAGCAGGTTTGGTTTCTCCTGAGGCCTCTCTGCTTGGCCTGCAGACGGCCACCTTCTCCCTGTGTCTTCACATGGTCTTCCCTCCGTATGTAGCTGTGTCCTCATTTTCTTTTCTCAAAAGGACGCAGCTGGTATCAGATTAGGGCCCACCTCATGCTCTAATTTTAACTCCATTACCTCTTTCAAGACCCTGTCTACAAGGACAGCCACATTCTGAGATACTGGGCGTCACGGCTTCAGCATAGGAATCTGGGGAGACACAATTCATCCCATACCAGATGCTGTTTAATTTGAGTTTGGGTTAAAGATAAGGGCACTTACCAGGCATGTGGCCCCAAGAAGACTCAAGATAGAAAGGAAGCCATCTCTGCTGCAGATTGCAACGGATGCCCTGTGTAAGTAGCACCTCAGTGGTTAGGACAGCTGGGCTGGGGACGTGTTGTCAACCTTGGGACACCTGCTTCCACATGATTCCTGTCTTCCCGACCTCGGTGGCCACGTACATGTAGATTCTTTTATAGGAATGTAGATTTATGAAGCATTTTTAAAGGCTTGGAAAGTTGACATAGATTACTCTCAGAAAAGGCAGCTCCCGAGGTCATGGCATTTGCCAAGGTAACACAGGACGGGGTCGGTCGGTGGTGGGGGGGGGCTGATTTCAGTTTGGGAAGAAGTGAGCACCTGATGAAAGGTTCCTGAGACAAAGACAAGGAACTCCTGGGAAGAATCTGGAAACACAAGGGCATCGGGGGAGAGCGCACCACAGCAGAAACAGCTGAATTAAAAGCTCAGGACGTGATGAGGGAAGGTCAATGAAACATCTCTCCACCGGGGACCCTCAGGACGAGGGCCATTGTCAGCACCTTAATTATTGTTGGTTATTCACAATCCTTTGAAAATAGAAATCTTTACATTTCAGCAGCATCAAATGTACTGATTGGAACTTTTCACATTGCAATTAGAGTAAAAGTCATTGAGACGTGTTCCTGGGGACACTTGAAGCAGAATTTATGCAGAAGAGATTAATTTTTAAAACTAGAGTGCATTAGGATAAAATCTATCTGGGAGCTTCTGAAACCACTCAGGGGTGCTTAGTATCACGCAGGATAATAAAGGTGGATGCAGTCCGATAGGTCTCAGTCTCCTCCCAGTCGAGCAGATATTTATAACAATCTCACGGTAAACTTGCACATTTAGGATATCTTCAAATTTTTTCATTTATATTTGCTTTCAGCTAAAACTGTCATCTTAAGTAGGGGCTTCTGAGCAAGCTTGAAGGGGAGACTGACCTCAGTTGTAAGCTTCCCCTGTTGGCAGTTATTTCCTGTGAACGTCAGGCTGTGGGGAGGAAAGAGCTGATTCTGACTTTCTTAGGACACGCACACACGCGTGTACACACACACGCGTGTACACACACGCGCGCGCGCGCACACACACACAGAGGAGCGCTCAGCTTGCAGTAAATACAGTTTAAATCAGAGAAAAAGTAGTCACTTATGAGATAACAGATTAAAAGCTGATCATTTGATTCCCACTCTAGAAAAACAAAAGCAAAAATACGCAAGGCTGTGCATCCGGTTACAACAGTCGAAGAAGTGTGACGTCCTTCACGGCCGTTTTCAGAGGAGGCCAGAGTTTGAGGCGAAGGTAAGATTAGCAAAGCAAGGACGCAGAAGAAGTAAAGGGACGTCGCTGTTCCTGTTCCATCAGCGGGAGGGGAGGGCGGCGTGGGTGTGGGCGAGGGCAGGAGACGGGCCGCCGGCGCCCCGCGTCCTGGAAACACGTGCCGCCCAGCTCCCGGGCACACGGCAGCTTCGAGGGCATCCTTAGGCTTATAGGTTGCGGGAAGCGTAGCCCAGCGCAGCCAGCATAGACGGAGGAAGAGAAGGCCGTGGCACGTGGGAAAACACGGCCCCTCGGCGCGCCCCGGCTCTGCCCTTCCCCTGGGGCGTGTTTTATCCCAGCTCTCGTGTGAGCAGGACCAACGCAACAGGGGACGACAGGCGGGGTCCCTGCTCCAAGAGGGGTGACCCGTCCTTGGAGTGAGACGCCGAGCACCGTAGCTCCAGAGGGTGACCCCTGCTTCCAAGAAATAAAACGGGGTAACGCGATCAAGCATGATGCGGACGGCGTCAGTGACGTCCGGGGGGAAACTGAAGACGGGCTGTGGGCGAAATGCTCGGAGGAGAACAGCTGAACTGAGGTCTGCAGATGAAAACAGACACGGGCCTGGGAAAATCTGCGGGCAAAGCGGATTTTACAAACTTTGCACCTAGATTAAAATGAGATCCATCCACCTAATCGGAAGAAGTTGTCAGACAGTTTAAGAAAAAGTTAAGCTGTTAGAATGTGAGGCAACAGCAACTCAGCCATGGCTGATAAAAGTCTAAACCAGAAACACCACTTTGGCAAAAAGCTTCACATTATTTGTTAAAATGAGAAGGCATAAATGTTGTGGCCTAGCTATATACCTTAGAGAAATGTGGCACTAAAAGGCAAACGATAAAACTGCTCACGGAACCACCAAAGGGAAAAAAGCTATGTAAACGCAAAGATCTATAAGGAGTAAAAGGTATACCTGTATTTTCGTGCCTCCAAACTATGGAGTGGTATAGAGCCTCACAAATGAATGAGCTACAGCTACAGGCTGCAACATGGACCCATTTCAAACACTTTACATTAAGAGAAAGTAGCAAGTCAAACAAAGAGCTTAGCGTTTGAAAAATCATTAGAAACAGAAAATGATAGATTGTACACTGATATACAATAAATGATAAAATGTAGATGTATACGTGTGTTAGCAGTAGAACCGCTTTTAAAACAGGGGTTTTCACAACACAAAATTCAAGATACAGGTTACTCTGGGGGAAGCAGAGGAAGGTGTGGTTGTATTATACAGTTTGGTTTTTATAGAAATTTTTATTTAGCTGGGATTTATTTTGATATCAGGATGTAGGAATCTATAGCTAACTTTATTTTTTCAAATATTCAGCAAATTATACGTTAACCACATTCACTGAATAATTTATTTTCTCCTGTTAGTTGATATATAGCAGCTTTATCATAGACTAATAATAGGAAAACATTATGTAAAATTAATTTTGATCAAATTAACACTTGCAGACAGTTGGAGGTCAGGTGCTGCAGAAAATATTCAAATGCATACAGCAGTCCTGCACCCTCCATGCCCTGCCCTGTTCCTCGCAAACCACAGCCACGGCGTCTTGGAAATGTGACCCTGGGTCTCATGCATGAAAGGAGAATACGTGAGAATAAATGAACCATCTCTCCAGGAGAAATTAAATTTTGTGACCAAACAGTAGTGAATCATATGTTTGAAAACAAAATCCTACTTTTCTGTTAAAAACTGAATTGACCATTCTATCTTACCTGAAAATAATCCAGAACCTGTCCTTGAATCTGTAAATTCCACGTCTTGCCCCCACAACCTTGTAGAGCCATCGGACCTGGGATGTCTTCCCCTGAACAGGAAGCGTTACATTACTACGGAGTAGGAAGGCTCGTATTCAAATGTCAACTGTATCTTCTGACCACGTTCTAATCCATACTACACACTCCACTCCACCTTATTATTGACAATAAATAACATCCCACATTATATTGATTTATGTATAAGAAAGTTGGGTTTGATAAATTTGGATCTGGAAAAGATGAGAGAAGATAAGGAGATGGATTGCTTTGTTTCTCTAACCAGCAAAGTTCACTTGCAGAAGACATAAAAAGCTGAGCTCGTGAGGCTTAAAATAATTTCATATTCTACTGCTTTTGAAAACTGAGCTCTTTTTAGCTACCAAGGGGACTAGGAAAACACAATATGTCAAGACACTGAGGAAACAAAGAAATAAGGGAAAATCAGAATACAAAAGAAGTTCCCTTTGCTGCTAAGTACTTTTAATGAGAAGAAAGAGCCATTCTGAAATAATAGCCTGGTTCATAGACTATTATAAACACTCTGCTTTTATAAATGTGATTTACTAGATTAAAAACACAGATAGCAAATATTAACTGTCCTGATTAGATTTCGGAAATGAAACAGATGTGAAAACTGTCCAGGGATTTTTACAAGTACTCAATAATTTCTTCTACAATATTCAAGGGGACTTGAAACATTAAACATATATGTAATATATATAATATTATAATATGTTTATATGTCTCTAATAATAAATACCCATACTTTCCCAGGGTTACACATATATATTTAGGTCAGTTCTGTTGCTAAATAACAATTCTTACATTTTCTCTGGGTGGCATAAAATGTACTCATGTAAGAATAGTAACTACACAATCTGTGAAATATTTTAATATGTAAAAAAAAAAGATCAACCCTGAAAATCAACACTGAAAAATAAAATTAAGTTGCTAGTAAGTTAATAAGTATGGCATGATCTTAGGAGAATGGGTAGTCATTGCAAATTAGGGAAAACATTCAATTATTTGTAATTAGAATTTTTTTCAAAATTGAGATATAATTAATGTGTGCCATCATGTATGTTTAAGGTGTACGGTGTTGATCTGATGCGCTTATATGTTGCAATATGATTGCTGCCTTAGTGTTAGCTAACACCTCCAACAGGGCACATAATTATTATTTCTTACACATCCCAATGTGTATATATATGTATACATATACAATGCCTGGTATTGTATTAAGATAGACATTGTGATTTAAGCAACTTGGCCGCATTTTTGAATTCTGTAATATTTGCCAAAGTTTTAGGATGAACTGAGTCATTGAGCCAAATCTCTGTTCCTTTGCTTTAAATCTGTTTGTTGTTGTTGTTTTATTTGCTTAATTCAGTTCAAGGTTTACTAGACAGGAGTGAAATATGGAGGGAAAATAAAAAGGGCAGACAGAGGATGGACAGATGAGGGAAAGATGGAGAGAGAGAGGAAAGGTGGGGAGAATGAGCCTGAGTGCGGAGAAGTGGGCCCGTGAGAAGAGGACCCTCTGGCACACCGTGGACCAGGCGAGACCCCTGTGGGCCATTTGTCTGCTGATGACGGTCTCTTCATGGTGAACACAGGGGCCAGGCATCGTAACGACAGCTGGCCCAGGACTTCTTCCCCTTTAAAGGGAAAAGAATAGGAAAATAAGATATGCCCTACAGTCTTCACGTCTTTCATTTTTCTGGAAAATGTGCCTATGCTTTGTGCTTTGTCCACTGGAGTTGGTTCTGCTACAGGTGGAGCTTACCTAATCTGGGCACATACAGAAGTGATGTCAATGTGAGGAAAGATGCTGTTTGTTCGCGTAGTTTCTTAGAACGCCTTCAGAAGTGGAAAAGCCCAAACTGCCACGCCATTAAGAACAGTGTTGGCGACATGTGAAGACCTTTTCAATAGAATCTGAAACACCTGGGAAATGCCTCCCTTTGGTTAAAAAGTGTCTGACTTCATGTCTTCATGGAGTTCTCCGTCTTTCACTGTTAAGCTTTGTGTCAAAGTCACAAATGCAGATGAAGAAGCTGCGAAGACGTTGCAGGTTGCGTCAACAAAAATTATTAATAAATTACAATTTTGGTTTTGATAAAACTGTTGCCATAATCAGATAATTTCTTCGAAGACCTATATCTTGAAGGAGAAAGCAAAAGCCCCAAAAAGGACTTTCAAAAATTGGAAAACTGTGATTCTAGGTACAAATGTCATTTTTTTCAGTCTTGAGTGGAAATTTCTTGCTTATTTCAGTTGTCAACTGAGAATTTTACATCTGATTGAAAAGAGATGCTGGCAAAATAAAGACTTTTTCAGCTGAATAAAATCTAAGAAAAATCTCCATCAGCAAGCATGAGTTACCAAAAAAATGTTAAAGGAAATTCATCAGACTGAAGTAAATGATGCCAGATGGGTACTTTGATTTACAAAAAGGCTGAAAATGGAAAGAAATGGGTAAATACAATTTTCTCATTTTCAAAGATTTCTTTAGGAGACAAATGTTTAAAGCAAAAATTAGTAACTATATTGTCAGGTTAATAAAATATATTAAAGTAAAATATATGAAAATAATAAGGAAGGGAAGAGAGAGGAGTGCCGGTCCCTCCTGCTCAGCACCCCCGAGATGGTGCAAGCTCCTTGACCTGCTGCTTGGTCAGAAGACAAAATGTTCAAGGGAGTTATTTGAAAACTTTTACATTCCTTTAGAGCTACGTGAGATTCTAAAACAAATGTAATATTTTAACTAAAAATAAAGCAGATATATATAATATAGAAAATAGATAAGAAAGAAGCTGAGCTAGAACAACAAATACCCTTTTCTGGTCATATGGCATTCTGGGCATTGAACCTGCGTCTCTGTCACAGCTTCCTGTTTTAAGTAATGTGGAAAACCAACAAATAGCAAAACTCATCTTGGCTATGAAGCCTGTTCTTCTGCTTTGCTGTCAGCCACGTAGGCAGAAGCATCGCCTCAACAATGCTGGTCGGATTCCTCATTAAAAACTGATTTATTGTCCTACCTGACCCTACCTCACTAAAGTTCCATTTTTTTCTCAACGTAGAGTATGTCTCGTCTCTCCTTGAATTAGAGCAGTCCGTCTACCCATTTGTTTCATGTATGTGACCCTGAGGGTTCATTATGTACTAGACACTGTGGATTCCAAAACTTAAAGTTTCTCCGCGCTTTCCCTGGTTTCAGTTAGCATGTGTGTTACTGCCTGCTCTGGACTCTGTATCAGGTAATTCATTTACGTGGCATCAAAACCAAGGGAGGGTCCCGTATGTCAGATGACAACATATACACAGGCACAGCCGAGACAGGGACACACGTGCCAGCAGAGACTTCCTGGGCGAACCGTCCCTGAAGTGGTGACACCAGTCAATAAGGAAAGTGAGGGACTCTTAAACAAAGAAGGCTGTAAAATATTGAAAACTGACCCCAGCTCACAGCCTCTCTGTTCCTATACAGGTGTGTACCTATAAAGGGCGTCTGTTCAACTCTGTCCTGGAAACTCATTACAATCTTGCTAAAGATTCTATTTTTAAAGTTAATACATTTATTTGACTTTAACAGAACACAAAGCCTCCTTAAAATTGCATATGTCATAGGAGGTCTAGGAGACCATTTTTGGAAAACAGTAAGATTGACTCTAATCTTTAGACTTTCCTTGAAAATTAAAGGCATTGACTGTTACGTGTATTTTTTCTCCCCCGCCCCTTATTTTTAAAAGAGGCTTCCACTGAGAGGAATAGAGAGCAGAACATAAACCTTATTTAAAGACTTTTAAAAAGTGTGTCTCTCCATTTGCTTTTTCCCAATATAGCTCCTTCTTTTTGGTGCTGTGGACCTCTTGAGTCTGAAATAAGATGGACCGAGGTATCCCACTGTTCCCATTCTATACCAAACAGCCACGAATTTTCTTCTGCTAGCTTTCGAACAATTTCAAGGTGATTATATTGTCTAGAATTACATACTGCAGGGAAAAGAGATACATGAATTACCTTTTTTCAGGTTAGCATTCAGCACAATTGTCATTCTTTTCAGTAGAAATTAAGATCCTCCATGGCAAATCCATAGGACTTATATACAAGAACAGTAGAAACGTTCATAGAGATTAGTGAACATAATTTATGAGCGAGTCCACCACCATGTAAGTTTTTCCTTTTGCACAGGTATTTGAATTCTGGATGTTATAATAGGTGTGAGGAGAAAGCGGTAGAATGAGAAAAATCAAGCGGGTTTCCAGTAGATTGTGCCAATAGCATTGTGCATCTGAAGGATTTGGTCCCTTATTCATACTCTCCTCTTCCCAATTCTCTCTGGATTCCTCAAGCATCTGTACTGTGCTTAGACTGCCAAGTGATGGACCAATCACCACAGGCTTCTTATGTCCGTCCGCTCCTTGACTCCTGGGCGTTCGTGGGCTGTGAGGTCCATCTCCCCAAGCGTTCTGGGTATTCCGTGGAGCTGATCTGGAAACCTAACACAACGCTGACTAAAAAGAAAGGGCCTCTCATCAACCAGAGATGACGCTTACTTTCTATGTGACACGTCTCTAATTTAACAGTGACCCCCGGAAGCAAATGCCCATCTGCATTCTCACGCAAACAAAATAATGACCCATAAAGCTCACTGTACCATAGCTTATTTTTCTGGGTTAATCAGTTATAGTATAGACAGGCATACATAATTGTTTAATCCAGAAAAATAAGCTACGGTGCAGTGAGATGCTAGGGTCACTCTTTCGTGTGTGTGAGAATAGACCTTCTACAGCCCCCAACTCTATTGCATTAACCTCTTCTCAGTCTCCTGGTGAATCTTTCTCCACCTCTCCCCAGGTGAGCGTGCTGGTGTAAATCCCTGGAAAGCCCCCATCAGTAACAGCCCCCTTCAGCCTTTTTCCCCTCCCAAACCTCTTTCCCCTATTGTTGTACTTATCATATGGAATTGAAAGAAAATTCTGCCTGTTTACTTTTCTTCTACCCTCTTCTCTTCCCCTAAGAGTTTACTGTTCTCCGGGGCGACACCCTGCCCTGCCCACCTGTGTTATCAGAGGGGTTCTGGAACATAGATTCTCCCCCGCCAGTGAATATCTGTGGAACCGGACTGAAAACAGGTGGATACAACACAAGTGGAGGTCAGAGACCTCGTTCTCCTGGCTGTGATTTATGGGACAATGTCTCTGACTTAGGACAATTCAACATAAAAGTACTGCTCTAAATTTCAGAATTTCAAAGAATCGCTAGACATCTTTCAATAACACCCAATAATATCCAAGCAGTAGAGTCTCTACGTGATTACCAAGCATTTATTATCCCCCTCTAAATGCTAACAATTGACAGTTATTGGGTTGAAATGGATGTAAACATAACAATCATGAGAGAATATGAACAATCATGTCATATTCTCTTTTGGAGAACGCTGTAGTGCTTCTGGAAGGAAGAGAGAATTATCCCCATCTTACAGGCGAGGAAAGTGAGTAAGGAGAAGCCTGGTAGCTTACCCAGGATGATCCGTTGATCAAGTGCTGGTGCCGTGATTCTGAGGCCACTGTCCATCTTATTTCTACTTTGCTAATTTGGAAAAGACAAAAGAAAAGAAAGAAAAGCAAGCCTACTCTGAGACATGTTTTTAAGTGTAAGGAAAGTAGCATTTGAAAATAGGTTAAAATAATGAAAACCAGGAAAAGAGGACACAATTTAGAGTTGTGTATGTTTTGATTCACATTAGTATCAATAAATGAGATCATACTTTAGAGATGTGTCTGTTAGGAGTTAATTTAAACAAATATTTGCAGAGTGTAAGGCAATTTGCTGGATGTTCAGGAGATGAGATGAAGATCTTTGTCATAGCCGATAATTTTGATAAATCATTATTGACATTAAAAAAAAGAAAAATCACAACAATATCAAGCTGTGTATAACTGGGCTAGAAATTGATCTCAACCAAAAGCAATAGCTTTAGTTCATCTGTGTAAGTATACACTCAACGAGGCTGGACGGTGTACGCTGAGGGGTAGGTATGAACACTCTTCTGAACTCTGCCAGCGGTCTCTCACTAAGTATTATGTGTTAGGTACCTAATAACACCGAAAAATAAAAAAGATTTTATAGAAATATTACACAATTGACACACCTATAAAAATAGTTTAAAGTAGCTATCTATATAGTCTAGAATAATTTAAATATTATTTTATGTCATATTTATCTCATTAAATTAATATTTATTTTGGGAATAGTCACTTGGAAGATCTTGCCCGTTATTTATTGTCTGGTTCATTTTTGATTTATTGATAAACATTCACCTTGACTTAGAAGGATAAAATCATAAAATACCAAATTCCCTGGCACTGATGCTCACATGGTGGCAAGGAGTCCGAGTAGATGAGGTTGCATTCCTACCTAGACTTTTAAAAGGCTTTGTAGTTTAAGGCAAACGCTACCAGGCATAAAACTGACAATAAGTGTATGTTGTAATCAACAAATCTAATTGACATTATGACTTGTTTAATAAGAAGGCTTTAGGGGACTTATAGAAAGCCATGACTTGCATATAATTAGAATATGACAATTATAATCGCAATAATAATTACTATTTAACATGGAAAATGATGTAGTATAATGAATAATAACAAAACTGAGAGCAAGATCAATGCTGTGTAAGAGGAATTAGGAAACAAATTAAACACGGCTAGAGTCAGGTATGGAGAATCAAGAATCCTAAATTGGGTTATGAAAATGAACATTTAATGAGCACTTCCTAAATGCTTTTCATATAGTCACTAATCAAATTATCATAATAGTCATATGAGGTAAGTGCTATTTTATTCCCATTCTAGGCAGGAAGAAACTGAGGTGGTAAAGTATGCAGGACGCCTCTGAGGGCTTCCCAGATCTCAGTCCCGCCCTCTCGTTAAGCTTCAGACTCCGGTCCAGAGCAGCTCCCAGGACATCTTGTGCCTTTCCCACCTTGGAAAAGTCAAGGAGCTGGTTATTTTGTTAGTCATAAAACATGTGTAATTGCCAGAGGCAAGAAGATCTTCCAGAAAGCTAATTGCTCGTTCGTGGCCATGGATACAGATTTCCTCTGTGTTAGCCAAGGACAAGGCCATCATATTTTTAGCTTAATTAAATTTCGCTTTATCTCTATCCACCAGGTTGAAATGAACTCTCAGGCTCGCCCCACCATACCCTCACTAGAGACTGCATTCAGGAAGGAGTCCAATAAGGAAGGGTGCCAATTCTGCCACATACCCCTAGAAAAGCCCTTCCTTTTCTTTTTATGTGTTACTGCATAGAAAACATGAAAGCTGTATCCGAACAAATTATTTCGCTCTGAAAGTTTAAGCTGCTAAGGGGCTAGAAAAAAGTCGGATGAAACAATGAAAAAAAGAAAGGTGCATGAAGGATGTGAAAACACAGAACGACTTGGGAACTGGCTGCATATTAAAGACATGTCCCTCGCGCCCTCACTCCCTTCCTTTCCTTTCTTTTTCTTTCCCTTCTTTCTCTCCCTCCCTCCCTCCCTCTCTTCCTTCCTTCCTTCCGTCTTCTTTTCTGACATTACTGTTTAACACCTTCCTTGTGCCCAGATCTGGGTCTATCATGGAGGGACAGGCAATCTTTGCTATCTGATGCTTGTACGCCTGTCATTGGCACAAAGGCAGTAAACAGGTAAGAAATGACGTTAGCACAGGTCATGAGCACAGCTGTGAACAGAGCCTCGTTGGGAAGAGATACTGAACAGCTGGGGTGTCGTGGGCTGCAGTCGGGGGCTCCCTAGAGAAAGCGGGTGGCAAAGACCTCTCCAAAGAGGTGGCTTTTGAAAAGAACCAGAGAAAGCCCTAGTGGAAGGGGATGCAAGCAGAAGAAACAGTGGCAAGAGTGCAGTGGTTGGAAGGAGCTGCCGAGCCTGAGAAAGGCGGATCCAGAAAATAGCACATGGGACACAGTGAAGGAGGGGAAGGAGGGCTGAAATGAATCTAGAGAGGAAGGGGGGCCAGAGCGTGTGGACGTCCTGATGCGGTGAGGAGTCCTGTTCTGCACGTGCTTCATTTGAGGTGTCTGTTAAATACCAAGGAGAAATATCAATACACAGGAGGTGAGAGAGTTTCTAAATCAGAAGAGACGGTCAGCTTGGGCTTCGGTGACTCAGGCAATCGTGGACCATAGATCAAGGCTGGATCCATCGGCATCTCCGGCCAAGGTGTGTACGCTTCTACCAAGTCTCCCAGGTGATTCTTGTGCTATTACAGTTTGGGAACTGTTGTGAACTGAACGTTTGTGCCCCCCCCCCCCGCCCAGTTCATAGGTTGAAATCCTAATCCCTAGGGTGATGGCCTTAGGAGGTGGAGCCTTTGGGAGGTAACTAGGTCTTGGGGGTGGAGCCCCCGTGAATGGGATCAGCGCCCTCATAAGAGGCATGCCCGGGAAGAGACGCGAAAGCTTGCTGCTTCTCCTTCCTCTTGCTGCCACGTGAGGACAGGACAGATGGTCATCTGTAATTCGGAAAGAGGGCCTTCTCCAGGAACCTGACTGTGCCGGCATCTTGATCTCAGACTTCCCAGCCTCTGGAACTGTGAGAAAGGAGCTTGTTTAAGTCACACGGCCTATGTTAATTTGCTGTAGCATCCCAAGCTCACCAGGACAGGGTCTGTGGCTGCAGAGATTACAGTCAAAAGCATGGAAGAGCTGAAGCTCTCCGAGAAGAGAATATCTAGGAGGAAAAAGGATCAGAGATGGCCAGTGTTGCGCTTGGGCATGTGTGGCACCGCAGCAGGTGGGGAGTGGGGTCAGGAGGGGACAGCTGCTTGGACCCCAGGGAGAGCACCTCAGGGAGAGGTGAGGTCAGCAGCAGGGCGCAGAGCCAGGAGGCCCAGTGATGGGCATGTAGGACAGGAGAGAGAACAGATGCATGCCCGTGCATCTTGAGGGATGATGGGCGTAGAAATAGCCTCAGAGGCGTGTTATCAGTACCCTGTAAAAGTTACACTCTGTTCAAATAATTATGTCGTTATGTCATACTTAGACAACTTTCTTAAAACTAAGCTCCTCTTTAAAATATGAGTCATTTGCCAATGAACAATTTAATTGGCTATTTACGTATTAAAAGTTTTGCTATTCATTTTCGGATCTGTGATTTATATCAGATTCCATAAGCCATGTTATATACATGGGCTAATTCATAAAAAAAAATATAAATAAAAATTTTCTGTGTTCTTTATTGACTTTATAAGAGAAAAGCAAAACATCAGACTCTGGATTTTTTTTTTTTTTTTTACTGAAGGCAATGAATTTATGTTATGAAAGATAATTTTTACATTATGCTAGAATATACCTGTTTCCTATAAATGGACTATTTCATGTTCATGTAGCCTATTTCAGATGATCTATGTAATAATCTAAACTCAAGAGGCAAAATGATGGATGAATGATTAGGAATATCTGCATGGTTGATCGTCCTTGATATGATCATGTATGCATGTGTGTGGATATGTATATAAATATGTGTATGTGTATATGTGTGTACATGTGCTTGTATGTATATATATCTATACCTTTACCACAGAGAATATTTGCAGATTTTTGCTTGTGAAGAAGGTTTCATACTGACTGGGAAGTATGAAATGGAAATTTCTCTGTGCCTATCCCCCCAAAATGGAGATGAGGGATAAGAACATCTGCTGTGCTGAGAAACAGATCAACATAAGTCTATATGCCGATGACTTCCAGGACTGTCTCTTGTTAAGGAATTTATGTAAAGATATATGACGCTTTTAAAGGCTATTCCCGCATCTTAATCACCGACTCTGGTCGTCATGAGTCAATACAGAAGTTCGCCTCCATCATAAACTAATTCAAAGACACGTGACTTTCATTAGTCAATGAAAATAAGTGAAACACACTGAGAGGCTGAATATAAAAATGGAGAAACGCCAGCTCTGTATCACGAGAGAACTCGGACCCACAGCCTTTGCCGCGACCAGTCCAGGAAGCCCAGCCACAGCCTCTCCAGGGGTGCGCCCACAATAGTCAGGATTTGGTTAGTAACTGCTGGCTTCTCTGGTTTTGCAGCTCCTCCAACTTCTGCGTCAACCGGAGAAAACCCAGAGTGTGCTCCCCTAACCCATCATATAGGATGTCTCCTAGTTCACCCCCGCCAGCTTCCCGCGTCCACCCGAGAGCTTTCCCACTGCCGTGCTGCCTTCCAGTCTCTGCTAAAATGCACGTGCCCGTGGCTTGTCTCGTTTGGGTGGTCCTTGTGTATCTCATGCTTTAGGCAAGTGACTGCAGCCCTTTTTCTTTTCCGTGAAAGAATCTAGAGACACTCTCATAAGATGGGGAGCGGAGAGCTGACTGTTTGGAGAGTTAAGTGCTCCTGAGCTGTATGATGGCCTTGATGGCAAAGTGTGGAGGCTGGAGGTTGTGCACTGATCCGCTAGGATTCCAGTCTCCTCCACCCTTGCCTTTGGGCTTGCTTGTACATACGTTTTAGGGGTAACTGCATAATTTGCTAAACGCACTCTCTCTCTGCCACAGTGACTCAGGTCGGGGAAGCTCTGCCAGGACGGCCAGCAGCTGGAGGGAGACACACCCTTCATCTGTGAAGCCTCTGAGATTGTTGAATTGGCTGTTCCAGCAGCACATCCAAGACTATCCTGCACTGACCATGGACGAATAGATCATCATCCAATTAGAACCATCGAGTTTACAACATGTGTTGCCTGTCTATAGAAAATAAAGTTACTTAGACGAATCAAAGTTCTACAACTTCAGAATATTTTTATATTGGGGTTAGATTTATTCTGCTTTCTTCATCTTTATTTACTGGTTTGCATAAACGCCACTTAAAATTTCCAGTCAGATAACTGTGATGTGGATCCAGCTGGTGAAACAGTAGAGGGTAATCGGATCAGACAGAGAGGCTCGATTTAGAGTCCTCGGAACACGCTGCCGTGTTTGAACACGTTCATAGCAAGTTACAGTGTTCTGAGCTTTTATCAGCCACTATTCCAAAGTGCTTGTGTGTGTGTGTGTTTCATTCTTTCTTTTTTCTTCCCTTTTTTTTTTTAAAGTAGAGAACAGAGGGGACTGAGAATCATGGTGAAGAGAGAAGGGAGAAAACCCAGCTAGTCGCTCTTTAAATACATACAGCTAGGTGCCCAGCAGGTCCTAGCATGTTTAAACTTGGGTTGGTATACGCCTGGACCTTCCAGGAAGCTGAGCAGATGCACAAATGATTCGTGTCCGGGAAGAGACTGAGCCCGGGAGAGAGGGGCCCAGAGCACAGCTGGCTCAGAGTCGTGTCCTAACTCTGCGGTGCCGCGAGGGAAAGGCACGGCAAGCAGATGACGCAAGAGCTGTTCCACCAAGGCTCCAGCAGCCCTGCTGGGTGCACGGCACAGCGGGCAAGGAACAGGCCCCCCGCACCTGCCCCGGGGCCGCTGTGCACTGACGCTCATTGAAAACCCAAGTGCGGGCAGCCTTGCCCGCAGCTGCCTCGGGGCCACGGACAGAGGTCACGGGGCTCGGAAACGGAGATGGGGCCAGAGCGCCTAGGTCACTGGCCAGGGTCAGGGGCATGTGGGGGAAGGGCTGCTCGGAACCGCGGACCTCAGGGAGCCCGAGTCCACAGGCCCAGGTCCTCCTGGAGAGGCTGCGTCTCTGAGTGCTGCTGTCGCTGGACGACCAGAGAAACTCTGGGGGAGTCTTGGGTGAAGGTTGGGGCAAAGGCCAGTAGAATTCCACTTCCTTGAAATATGAATGTAATTATACTCACCAACGGGGGAGGCCGAGAGACACGTGTCAACTCTGGGCTGTGTATCTGCGTTACAGACTCGTACACACACGCGGACCTATGATTCTGCTAAGGTCAGAGATGCTGACAGAGAGGTGACTGTCCATAAATTAGGAAGCAGGAAAGGTTAAGGCATTGCTGCTCCAGAAAGTTCAACTTTTCCATATACGTGAACAAAACTTGTGGTACAAATGCTAATTAGTTAACTAGCTATTGTACAAGTTGCGTGGATTATCGAAAGAGCAATATCATACGTTAATGATTCATAACAAATAAGACAAGCTCATCTGATGGCGAGAGCGCCTACACCCAACAGATAAACTATGCTTTGGCCATCTTCTCCCCTGTGACTGTGATTACAATTTATATTAAATCAACTATTTATATATAAATCAACTGATATGTTAAATCAGCTAATAACTCAGAGCTAGAGTGTTATAAAGGTTAGGTACAAAGGGGCTTTTTCATTTTGTAATTTCAATGCAGTTGGAGTTGTGGCCGTGGACTTGTAGAGAGAGTTTGCTGCTGTGACCGCTGAAACTTAGCGGTAAAAAGTCTACACTTACTGAGAAAATGCCACTATGAATTGGGGAGGTTCCGTTCAAGCGGTACCCGAAGGGCCAAGGAACACCAGGAAAACGTGCTCAGAACACATTAAAATGAACGTAGTGTTATCTCATTCTCTAACTTGTGCTCTATGTCTTTAGAGGGAACAGCTTTCTAATCAGATAAGTGATATTTTGACACTTTCTATAATATTATGTTTAATCTCCTTTCACTTGCATGGTGTTGACCACCTTCACTGACACTCTGAATCCCAATACTCACGTGAGAATTTTTTTTAAAAGAATGAATATAAAGGGAAAAAAATAACTTGATGTTCTCTTGGTATACGATGACATGGGCACTTGACACTTATTAAATTGACGTGTAAGGATAGCTAGAAAGGATAAATCAGACCCAAATTATATTGGCCCAATAAAGTAAATGTGCATAAGGTAACATATAAAGTTTTAGGTAGCCTTATTATCTCTTTGTGGTGGAGTTTTCAAAGAATTTCCTATGAATCAAAAATGCCTTGCAAGTTGAGAGGTTAGAAGAAGTGTATATTCAGAGCTGTATTTAGCATGATTTAGAAGAAAGCTTGCTCAGTGTTAACGTGTAGCTCACTGAGTTTATTTAAGATGATTTTTTTTTAATTTTTAAATTTTTTTAAATTTTTTGGCCGTGCTGTGAGGCTTGCAGGATCTTAGTTCCCTGACCAGGGATCGAACTCGGGCCCCAGCAGTGAAAGTGCTGAGTCTTAACCATGGACTGCCAGGGAATTCCCAAGAATTATTTTGAATTCTTTGTCAGGTAATTCATAAATTTCCATTTCTGTAGGGTCGTTTCTGGAGATTTATTTTGTTCCTTTGACCATATTTTCCTGTCTCTCCATATTTCTTGCTAGGATTTGGGCACTTGAAAAACAATCACCCCTCCTAGTCTTTAAGGATTTCTTTGTAACGGGAAGACATTCGTGCATCAGCCTGGCTGGAAATTCTGAAGACGTGTCTTCTCTGGGCTTGTGTGTGCAATTTCCTAGTTGTTGAGATTTGCTAATTTTTGCTTTGTTAGGGGCTCCTAATCGCTTGCTCTTTCTGGTATCTGCTGTGCTTTAGCTTCTCTGATGCTGCATTAATCCAGTGACCTCTACTTGTTCTCCAGGCGCCAAGGCTTTCAAAATATGCTGGTTCCCAAAACTCAGAGCCAGGTGAGACAGAAACAGCCCCTTGGGTCCCCCTGCAAAGCCAGAATGTGGATGTGCGTCCCAGGCCTCTTCCCTCCGGGGAGAAGCCAGGATTTGGGTGTTTCCTCTTGATTTTGTTGAGCTGTTCCAGCCTGGGGAGCGATGATTGTTGTGAAATACAACATATTTCGGTGCAATTGTGCACATTCCTGGAGCATAGTGACTTCCTAACTTATTTCTGGAATGCTCATAAAGGCTTGTTGGTTTCACTTTTTAAAAATTTTTATTTTATATTGGAGTGTAGTTGATTTACAATGTTGTGTTAGTTTCAGGTGTACAGCAAAATGATTCAGTTATACATGTACATGTATCTATTCTTTTTCAAATTCTTTTCCCATTTAGGTTATTACAGAATATTGAGTAGAGTTCCCTGTGCTGTACAGTAGGTCCTTGTTGACTATCCTTTTTTTTTTTGCGGTACGCGGGCCTCTCACCGCTGCGGCCTCTCCCGTTGCGGAGCACAGGCTCCGGACGCGCAGGCTCAGCGGCCGTGGCTCGCGGGCCCAGCCGCTCCGTGGCATGTGGGATCCCCCCAGACCGGGGCACGAACCCGCGTCCCCTGCATCGGCAGGCGGACTCTCAACCACTGCGCCACCAGGGAAGCCCGATTATCCATTTTATATATGGTAGTGTGTCTGTGTTGATCCCAAACTCTTAATTTATCCCTCCCCCGCTTTCCCCTTTGGTAACCATCAGTTTGTTTTCAATGTCTGTGAGTCTGTTTCTGTTTTGTAAATAAGTTCATTTGTACGCTTGTTGGTTGTCATTAAGTCATGTCTCTGAGGTGGACAGGGTTGGGAGCTTCCTACTGATACCAAGCAGGACCCTGTGGGGCTCCTGGGCACAAGGCTTTTCTGTGTCCCCCATTTCTTTGATTACAGGAAATAGCCTTCGTTCAGCCTCCATGACCTTCCCTGAGTTCAACAGCAGATTCAAGCAGTTGTTAACTCGGGAAGGGAGGGGATGCCCGACCAGGGAGAAACAGTCAAGAGCAGCCTTGGGGCAGGGTCCTGGTTCCCCATCAAAGGATACACACAACAATATCTTTGAGCTGTTTTGCAGATACTGAAACCCCCTCCAGGTAGGACATGTTAAGGGTATGCTGCCCACACTCACGTAGACCCCAGACCTTTTGATACCCGAAGGTTGATGAGGCCGACTCCCGATGACCTCACCACCAACCAATCAGAGGAATGTCCATGAGCTGACCACGCCCTCTTTGAACCATTACTGTAAAACTCTTCACTATCCTCTCCAAGGGGGGGACACATAGTTTTTCGAGGCAGGACCCCACCGTGTCCCCTCTTGCCTGGCAAAGTAATAAAGCTTTCCTTTTCTACCTCACCCAAAACTCTGTCTCTGAGATTCAATTCGTCACTGGTGTACAGAGGAGCTGAGCTTTCAGCATCATCTTCCACCATCTTGCTCAAATTAATCAAGCCCAATGTCTTTCTTGTAGACAGGGAGTGATGCTGTGCTTTTTGGTTTCATGTAGGAGGACACACGGATAGAGTATCTCAGGCTCTCGGGAGGGCAGATTTAAGTGGAATCCCTGTGCACAGGAAGAGTGCTAAGTGTGTAAAGGAAAGTGGACTTTACCAGGACTTTGTGCCATACTCTCAATGCCCCTCAGTTCTCTCACCTCTGAAATGGGAACTAAAACACAAGCCACTGAGACATACCCCTGAGTAGACACTAAATGTCTAATAAATGTTTACAAAATATAACAAAGTCTCAAATTATTAGTGAGGCACTGCTACAAACGTGAAGTGAAAATCAGTTGTCTTTCCTCAAAGTTGTGTCGCAAGTTAATTACCAGTACATGATAGAAATCATTACCCAAGGCTTCAACAGATCAGGGAATTAATTACGGAAAAAAAAATTACATGAGGAGAAAGGACGAAGCCACAACACAAACAATTTACCATAATCACCCACATCATTAAATACAGGTGCTTGCTGTGAAAAAATGGCTTTCTTTAATGCAGATTCAATTCAGGAAAAATATAAATCACTGACATTCATCTCAATATAAAATTTTTTAAACACCCAGTCTTCAGCATTAATACTCTATCATCCTAGTATTATTACTTAGGTTACTGTCAGGAGTGAAATAAAACCATTCTATGTACCATGGCAGGAAAAATATTTGTCACACACACAATTATTTTCTAACCAGCAGGAAAATTGGTCTTTCACATAGAACATTTTTATGGTGTTTCAATAAGTGTCTCCACAGGGGGCTACTTGAAGCCCGTGAAATTTTAACAGTCCCCCAGTGGGCTAGGTGTTCTCTCTGTCTCCTGCTTTCCAAGCTGCTTCAACTGCTAAATTCACAGAAGTTTAACAGTCACTGTAATTGACAAGTGCGCTGAGGGTGAACTTGATTACTGACCTTGTATTAAAATGTGAGGAATCTAATCTCAAAGCTTTTGTAACAATAATGACAGTTTTTCACTAAACTGATGGCTAACTCAACAAAACTTTTCACGTTGACTTTTAAAGGCTTTGGCTGAATGACATTTCATCTGATGGAAAAGTCTAACTCTTAGGCGTTAGATTTTGGAACCTATATTTCTCCTTCAGAGTTAAAGACTCCGTCCCTTCTGAATAATCTCATTGAATCTTTGGGTTTAATAAATGACAGCATGGTGCCGATGCCGGACCCACCGTCCCAGGCATGCCCTTCAGAATTTAGATCCAAGGCCTTTCGGAGCGTCTCCAGTGAATGGTCCATGGGGTCCGCAAAAGTCTTCTGTCCTTTTCTTTATTCTCAGGAAAGTGGGGGGGCTTCTTACACACACACACACACACACACACACACACTCACACACACACACACACACAACCCCTGTCACCAATACTGAAACTGAGCAGGACCCTGGGGGGCTCCTGGACACAAAAGCCTTTCTGTGTCCCCCGTTTCTCGATAACAGGAAATAGGCTTCATTCAGCCTCCATGACCTTCCCTGAGGTCCAAGGAGGAGGTTCAAATAGATGCTCATTCGGGAAGGGAGGGGCTGCAGAGACAAGGGAGGAGCAGTCAGGAAACAATAGTGCAGCCTGGGGGCAGGGTCCCGGTCCCCCCTCAAGGGATACACACAGTACCTTTGAGCTGTTTTGCAGATACTGAAACCCACACCAGGTGGGAGAAGTTAACGGTGAATAGTATGCTGCTCACAAGCACGTAGACCCCCGACTGGCTGGAGCCAGAAGGTTGATGATGCCGGCTCCCGATTACCTCACCCCCAACCAATCAGAAGAAGGTCCACGAGCTGACCACGCCCTCTTTGACCCATTCCTATAAAACTCCTCACTACCCCCTCCAGGGTGGGACACACAGTTTCGAGGGCACTCGCCCGCTGTGGCCGCCTTTGCCTGGCAAGGCAATAAAGCTACTCTTTTTTACTTCACCCAAAACTCTGTCTCTGAGATTTAATCTGGTGTCAGGGGACAGAGGCCGGATTTGACTTCACAGATGCTTGTCAGAAAACTTGCATCAGACTCTCCCGAATCTTCCTGCCTTGACTTAACACCCTCCTTCCAACCGCTGAGGAGGAAACGTCTGCAACCCTCCTCTGGCCACAGCACCACTCGGGCTGCCACTCGCCTCCGCTCTCTGAGGAGTGGCTGGGGCCTTGTCAGACCCACTCCTCGATGACCCTTCTGACGTGAGCACAAGTCTGGACCTGGAATTTCATTCTCCAGAATGTGTTTGATGATTCAGAACTGTTACTGCTTTTTAAAAGATCTTTCTGCACCCCGTGCACATGATATTAGGAGCATTTACGGCAATTCGAACCTCGGTCACCTCCCTACCCCTTATTCTGTGCCCTCACCTCACCTTTGAAATGACTTTCCCAATCCTGATCTAACCCCATCCCCACACTGTCTCCCACTTGCAGAGGGGACCTCAGCAGCAGTCCAGGGGGCTTCCTCCTTGGGTTACCCACCCCTCCCTTTTTCTAAGAGCATCTCTGAATCACTTTCACTACATTCCTTTTTATAACTGGCTGCAATTATTGGTCTACGTGTATATATGATATTGTAGAAATTTTATTTTATTTCTCTTTTTATGACTTGAGACTGAGAATAATATCTGGAGGACTTCTCAACATTTCTGAATTAACCATTATCTTTTCTTATCACTGATTTTCAATTTAAGAATAAATACTTTTCTTTTAAATTGCTGAGCACGATAATAGAGTGCAGAAACTTCAGCTACGCTTAAGAACAAAGCATTTCTCAGGCATCAAGGGAAATCTTCATGACACAGAATGAGTCTTGGTGATTAACATTTGGGGAGGAAAGTAAACCTAACAAGAATCTTCTAGAGTGGAGAAGAATTCAAGAATTCTTCTGATGTTCCATGGTGTGAAAGGCCATTGAAAAAGATTTTATTTGCTTTCTTGATGTCATTGTAAATTTTTAGTGTGGTTTTCCCCAACTGATTGACCCAAAGGATTCACAACGGAAAACATACTGAAGGGGTTTGGAAACAACCGTCACTTCCTGGAATTGACCAATGCTTTGGAATTGGCTTAAAGCCTGGTGTTGTTAGCCACTGATGTCCAGAGGTCCAAAGTCTGCGAACTTAAGGCATGACATGGAAAGCCTTTTTCTTAGAATTTGCGTTTCTTAAAGGAATGTGGACTTTACTCTCTGCTCTGATAATCAAAGAGAGAGCTTCCTGTTAAAATTGACAACACATAGCTCCAAGTCAGTGGCAAGGAACAACATATAAATCCATTTGATAAACTGATCTGCTAAGCGAGAACGTTATTCACTTACATTAAATCTCATGTTACCTTTTGCCCCCTCATGAAAGGCCTTTCTACTGATTAATATGAGCAGGTAAATATTAGACATCTCCAGTTTATTGTAAGGGAAACATTGAATGTTATATAACATAAGCCACAAACACAAAATACATTATGTGCCAAGGACATAGAATGTAACAGTTCCCAAACCCTTATAGAGTAAGAAACTGTTAAAGAAAATTTTCCGGAAAAAGTAAAATCATGATTCACATAGAGATAGAAAAACAAGCTTATGTTAGAGAATTTATTTACTCATATGACATGAAGGTACCAGGCAGATGTTATAGCCTATGCAAAGGAAAAGTAAAAAACACACAAACTCACATGGAGTAAAGGAATGCCGGGACCAACTGCAAAATGGATAAAATTGGTTTTCCTCAAGTGGAGGAATTTGTAGGGAAAAAAATTTGCTACCCCACGATGTGTCTCTTTGACGTGAGGATTAACTTAGGCTGATCGTGTTCAAGGTCCAAAAGACTCAGGAAGAACGTTTGGCCTTTCTCCAGCTGCCTGGCGATGTAGATGGAGGACCCGTTCCAGGAAGAAGCTGTCACCGCGGGGATCCAGGCAAGGCCAGGTGTGGAGACAGGGGGTTAAAAGCCCTCTCAGTGTCCCTTGTGTCCACTGGCCCAGTACACACGTGTTCACCAAATGTTTGCTTCTGCATCTCCACATCAATCGCCTTCCTCCCCTGCGAGGTCCCAAACCTCGGACATCCCTTTAGCCTTGAGCTGAAGATGTTATTTAAGGTGAAGACTTCAACCATTTTGGTCCATTGCTTAGTTTTCCTGGGTCTCGCCCACGGGTTCATATTCATGTTATGAAACTTTTCTTTGAGTTTCTCCTGTTAATCTGTCTCATGTCAGTGTAATTCTTAGACCAGCCAGAAGAACCTGGACAAGTAGAGAAAAGTTTCTTCCTCCCTGACAAAGTCCATTAAAACCACTACTAGACAGGACAGAATCAGCATACCTATCAATTACCTGCAGTTTGCACAGGGTTGTAAAATCAAAGGCTATAAACAGGGCTAGAATCTGATAACTCTGAAGAGTGTAAGATAAACAGCACATGGTTTTCCACTTAAAAAGAAGACTTTTTTTCTACATCCCTAATTTAAGATTATACAGCTAGTAAGCTAGAGGAAAAGGGATGACCGCAGACTCATCTTCCTCCTGTGCACAAATTATTTATCAACATGATCTATAAAATGATATGTAGATGCCTAAGTGATACGAAAATAGTATTGTCTTTTGTTAGTGTTTCTTCTTGTGACCATATTAAGTTTTTTGATAGACTTTACAAAGTCTGTTTTCTGATATATAATCATATTCTTATGTAGCTGCTGCCCTCAGTGATGTAAATAATTCTGCACTTCTTGCTTTTTCCTAGGGACTGTTCATTGAAAATTAATTTAAAATAATTAAGTAAAAAATAGATTACTTTCTAGTTGCTAGTAATGTCTTTATTTCATGAATTGGCAGTTTATCATTACTTTAACTCAAGGTAGACTCATTAAAGAAATTATTTCATAATAAAATAGTTTGTAACAAAGAGGGGAAAAACACTGGATTTGAGTCTCCAGTCAAGGAATCTGTATTCAGTTGCAGTTATGGTATTAGCTGTGGACAAACTAATTTCAATATGTCTGAGTTTATTAATCTGAAGGAAGATTAAATAAATCTCTCAAGTTTCTCCTAATTGTATCAGTACAAAAGTGTTTTTAAATAGGATTCCCTCTCTATAATTTTATTGTTAAAGGATAATTTTTAAAGGGTAAAATTATAAATCTCATATAGATGTAAAACTAACACATGCTCAATATTTTACTTAACTAGTTATTAACAAGAAAATCGATAGGATGTGACAGCTAGTTCAAAGGAGGAACCGAAGAAGAGATATAGTTAGAGATCAAAACCCTGAAATGAATTTGCAAATGGAAAGAAATCTGGCATTTTCCAGGGATTGGGGTGGGGGAAGACAGTCAAAGAAGCTCATCCAGACAGAATTTATTTGCATGTCAAGTAGACAAGCCTCATTTGCATTTCCTTCAAATCTCTGTAAGGTATGGAGTTGCAAAGCAGCTGCAAGGCAAGGAAAGGCACCGAGCCCCCAAAGACTCAGAACCAAAGTCAAATAACCCCACAGAGCGTTCTGAGCCACGGAGCTCAATTTTTCTTATGTGATCATATAAACGTACTTAAATTAAACATATCCTTCTAGCTGTCTAAAATGCAAATGACCATTGTGAGATTTTTGGGTGTTCTTAAATATGAATGAATAGCCCGTGCTTTAATATTGAAAACCTCAATTTGTTGACATTTGAACCTTGTTCATCTTTAATCCATTACTAGATATTAGTCAAGAAGTGTGGCCTGTGGGGAAGAGAAAGAGATTTGTGTTACATCAGCTTGGGTTCACATCCCGGCCCCCATGACCTGGTCACCTGTGCAATTTCCTTCCACTCCGAGGTCTAAGACCCGAATAATAACATTTCCCTTTTAGAGGTGTCATCAGTGTGTCTTGTAGGACCAACATGAACACATTTTAGGTACCTCGAGAGCAGGGGGGCGGAGGGGTGAGAAAGGGGAGGGGGAGGGGAGGAAGCAGTGGAGGAGGTGGGAAACACTGTGACTGAGGTCGATGGTTTCAGGGTCACAAACTAAAAGTAAAGAGAAATGTGAACTCCACAAAACTCATACGGAAGAATAAAGGAAAGAATATAATCAAGGGTAAAAATAGTTGATGCAGGAAGACTAGGGTCCCGGAAACCTGAGGTATACATGTCAGACGTTCTCATGTCTCATAATTTACAGGAGTAACCGGAAGGAAAAATGAGGATTCCATCAAGGTAGACTCAGCCTTTCACTAACTTACAGGCTACTGAAGTTTACTTTGACCGGATAGACTAGAGTGTGGATTACATGAAGTTTTGAATCTGTGTAGGACTGACTATGGAAATCATTAGACTACGCACGTTTTTTACTTTTTTTTTCTTAAACACGTTGCTAAACAAACAATTTACGATTATTTTAGACAAAAAGAAAATAAGTGTCTTAATTTGCTGATCTTTTCTGTGATAACAAATGGAACTTAAAAGTATGCCGTGTAGCAGTCACTGAAAAGTAATGACAGCAAATCAGTCCCTTCAGGGTAAGGGTGACATTTTAACACTGAGAAGATTGCTGCTTTTGAAAGAAAGTCGTGATATGGAGAAACATTTTAATTACGGAGATTTAGAAATGTTTACGTCATTTTATGATTATTTGCTCTGTAAATGATGTGTTTCACACACACCAAACAAACCTTTCATATCTTCGAAATAATAAAACTTGTAAATGGAACTTCTTAATTTCTTTAAATTCTTCTAAATGAGGCGTTTCAGATCGTTTGAACATATTTGTTAAACCTATAAATATGTAGCGTTCTCCTATGAGTTTGCAAAAGCAACTCACTGACATCAGGTATTATGAAAATTCTCAAGCTGAATGTCAATAATAACTTTTGCATAATTGGAGAGGTGGAATTTACCCACAGGTATCCGAGTATAGTGATCACAGTCAAGGATGTATTCCTCCCATTTGGATCCTTCTGTAACATGAGAAATCGTTTTTCAGCACTTAGAACCATCAATGCCAAGTACTAAAATATATTAAGCTTATTACCAGAACTTCTAAAGACTGTAGTGTGTGTGACAACTGTCTGGTACATGTTAAATAAATAAAATAGCTTTAGAAAATAGACTATATAGCAAAGTTTAGAGCAGGATTTTAAAAGATAATAAAATATACTAAACCAAAGGACATATCAAATATATATGATGTTATATTTTTATTGTTCTGTAACATACATGGCATTTTAGTATAACTGTATAGATACATATATAATTCATAACTAAATGTACATATTTTAGGAGACTTTGAAAGGATAAGACATTATCCTTTAAGACTTTTAAAGACATTACGGGTTCGTGCCCCGGTCCGGGACGATCCCACGTGCCGCGGAGCCGCTGGGCCCCTGAGCCATGGCCGCTGAGCCTGCGCTACGCAGCGGGAGAGGCCACAACAGAGAGAGGCCCGCGTACCGCAAAAAAAAAAAAAAAAAAAGCAGATAGATGATTTTCCAGTTAGGAATAAGACCGTGAACTTTGCAATGAACTGTTAGAGAAGAAGGCACGTGTCCTGGCTGCCTGATGGGGCAGGGGTCCTGCTCTTTGTGGACAGAGGGCAGGGTCAGGAGGAAGGAACACAGCCGGACCGCAGACACTCGGTGGCACATGATGGGACAGTTGCCGGGAGAGCGCAGGTGATGCGGACACAGGGAACAGTAAGGAAGCACTCAAGTGACGTTAACTTTTTTTTTTTTTGTGGTATGCGGGCCTCCCTCTGCTGTGGCCTCTCCCGTTGCAGAGCACAGGCTCCGGACGCGCAGGCGCAGCGGCCACGGCTCACGGGCCCAGCCGCTCCGCGGCACGTGGGATCCTCCCGGACCGGGGCGCGAACCCGGTTCCCCTGCATCGGCAGGCGGACGCGCAACCACTGCGCCACCAGGGAAGCCCAATGACGTTAACATTTGAAGACAGATCTGTGTTTCCTTCTTTTTTCTCCTACCAGATCTTTTCTCCAGATTACACATCCTTATTTCCCTCAGGTGTCTGCACTGGGGGTGCGAAACAGAATGTGCGGCACCATCTTATGCATATTCTCCTCTCGCTGCACTTCACATCCTCTTAACCCCGAACCGAGTGAGTAAAACAGGCCTATTAGGCATACATTCTTCCTCGTTATTCACAGACTCCGTGCTTGTGAATTCTCCTAATGGCCAAAATGTATTTGCAACCCCGAATACATTTTTTTAAAAACTGTTTATTATGATAAATGTTAACTTTTTAAAACGTTTAATACTCATGGCATTTTCATGATCATTTGTGGACACGCGCACAGGGACAAAAAATTCGAGCCCACCTGTTTGACGCGCATGTTCCCAGCTGAGGTTGAACAAGGAGAACATCTGCTTTCCTGTCTCAGCTCACATGGGAAACAATGTCCTTTTCAGGGTCTACTTAGTGCCGTGTTTTTCCCATTTTTGTGCTTCTTCTTAAGATTTTGCTGTTTACAAGGGCCCTTAATTATAGTGCAGAAGTCAGTATTCTGGTGTCCAAAGCACAAGAAGGCTGTGCTCTGCTTCACAGAGAAAATATGTGGTTAGATGAGCTTTGTTCAGGGAAGAGTTAAGGGCTGATGGGCATGAGGTCGACGTGAATTAATCACCAATAAATGCACTAAATAAGGTGTCTTTAAGGAGAAACACACATAACACAAGGTTAGGCACTGGTCGGTTGAGGAGGTGTTGTGACCAGCGGCTCGCAGGAACCTGATCCTCTGCTTTCCCTGAGGACGAGGGTTCAGAGCTCACAGTCGCTTTGTAGAATAAAACTGCTGCGAATAATAGAAATCGACTGTCCATCTACTGATGTAACTTATAGTCACTTTAGCTTTTGGCAGGGAGATCACACTGCCGTTTTATCTCGAGCTTGTTACATACTAAAACCACTAAGTGTTTTAACCCAAGATATTCTCCTACCACTTGGGTTTGGATCTGCAAAGTTAGTTTTAGAGGCCTTAGTCATTATAGAATATCGACTTAAAAGTTAGCATTTTGTCTGCATCTCTAGCCTCCAAAAAGTTTGGATTCTGACTCTGTTATTCTGTCTCTTCCTTAGGTTAACAAATGTTAAATCTAAAACTTAACTCAAAAGAGAATGTGTGTATATATATATATATATATGTATATATATATATATATATATATATATACACACACACACACATATATATATAATACGACAAGACCTTAACCAAAATTCAGCTGGGTCTTGGGCAGGTCACCAGGCCCCTTGAGCTTCAAACAAACTTTAGTATGAATTTCAGCAAGTAAGCCAGAATATCCCTTCTTCCCCTGAGACATTTTAACTGACTCCAAGAATCACACAAACTACGCAGAGAAGCATATTCCTTTTCCCTACAGTCTGAGCTTATGTCTGTTCCCTAAGACATCACAGAGTCTACAGACATGGGGTTTCTCCTCAATGCAACAGCAACTGAATAAAATATGTCTCTCCTAAAGGCTGGAGATACATGTATATACAGGCATAATTTATATATCTATCATCTATCTATCTATGTCTATCTCTCTATCGTGTTTATATTAATGTTTATGAACCTTTATTTATATGTAAATATATATATTTATGAACCTATAGTTTATGTAAATGTTTTTAAACTTTTATTCATATATATTTATGAAAATTTCCCTGAAAAAGTTGGATCGTTACCTTATAACAATCAATTCCACCAGCACCATTATATTTCACAGGGTATTAAACTGTGCGGTAGAAACTTCTTATTTTTTTCTGCATAGCACATCTGTTCTGAATTCAGTCTATATTTTCTCGCTTGAGTTATAAAAACAATAAAATATCGGTCATTGTCCTTGAGTCTTTGATAGTGTCCTTTCTTTAATAACTCTTTTGTGTTGTGCTATAAAATAGCTATGGTGCACTTTATCAAGTATAATATGATATAAATCAAACTAAGTTTATTTAAATATGAGTGTTAGATACTTCAGTTGTAAAATAGTCAGTGATTTTCCTAACTAGTGGAGGAGAGATTGGAAATCTCTTTCACTTTCATATTTCATGCAGATAAAATTCTACAATCAATCAAGAGAAAACTTTGTGTAGATGGAGTCTGAGTGGACTGTGGACATAATAAAAAGAAAAACGAGGAGGGGAATACGCAGTCACTAGAGCTAATAAATCGTAAGGTAGATTATATTAAATAGTGATTGTTAATTAAAGTAAAGAAAATAAATTTGAAATCTAGATAGAATTGACACAGCAAACGTCATGTCCTAAATTAACACACAGATGACAGTCAGTGCACACCTGTCTCGGGACTAACTTCCCCGACCCAAACTCACTCACACACACACCTTCAGACACCCAGCACCTGTGTCCCACACCTGAACAAGATGTTCCACTTGGAGCATGTGGGCCAGGTCCACATACAGCGTTTTCACATTTGCACACATAAAATATTTTCCAGTATAAATTTACCCATCCCAGATTCTAGAAGTTTCCTAAGTTTCTAGTCCTTGAGATCCCCCTTTCTGACTTCACTTTAATGAATATTCTGATAACAGAAGCATATTGGATTTTGCTGCAGATAAGACCAGGACAATGTGATTGTGTGTGGTGGTGGGGGGGATTATTCTTCTTAAAACTGAATTGGGGTGAATAAATGAATAAAGGGAAAAGTAGTGGAAGAGGTTTGGTTATATACCTAATACTTCTACCTCAAGATCAATAATTTGTTAAATTATTCTTCTTTATATTTGCTGTGTAAGAGGATAAAGGAGATGAGAGAAACTTTCCTTTCTTGTTTGTACTATTCTGTTTCCCAATGTGAAAGCACAAGAGAAATAAGATGGGCTCTAATCATGCCTTAAACTTAGACACTTGATCAAAAGAATAAACTAGAATCCTTCAGGCAACCTAAAAATAAATCTTTTCTCTAAGCCTTATAAGATTAATTTAGGCCTAGAATTGAATTTTTTTGCTGATCACCAAAACCTGCACTTAAATCTAAAACCCTATGACTAACAGCAAACAAGGGACTCAATATTGTGATGGTCTTAAACTGAGTATTCATTTACAGAAAAATAACGTGAAAAAAATCTATACTCTTATCTCAGTTAATCACCAGTTCCAATAAAGTATTGACTTTTTCTTGAGAAGTAAAATAACTTTTACATACGTGAAAACACAACTCTTAACACTGGTCATCTTAAAAGTATAACTGGACTGAGATATAGACAACTTTTTAAAATTCTGTCTTTCTTTTAACTTTTATAGAAGCAAAAAATAGGTATAGGAAGCAACACTTTTCAACATTCTGGAAAAAATTAAGGAAACTACTGTGGAGGATTAAGGGCAAAAATTATTTTCTCCATTTATAAATGGCCAAGAGATGACTTTCCCCCACACGCTTTATTCAGGTGTTCCTTAGAGGAATAGTGAATCTTCATCCAAAAGTCTACAAATAATAAGCGCTGGAGAGGGTGTGGAGAAAAGGGAACCCTCCTACACTGTTGGTGGGAATGTAAGTTGGTGCAGCCACTGTGGAGAACAGTATGGAGGGCCCAGGATTATGCCCAGTGTTCAGTTTTTAAGATTTAAAGATATCTCCAAGGTCACAGGCCCAATAACCTCTAGATATGGAAAAGTGTAATTCAGGAATTAGCTTGGAGGTCTTTCAAGAGATTTGCAAGACATATACATGAGGAGACAGGACAACAGGAGCTGTGTTCTTTCCTCTGCTTTCTTGTATCAAAAGTGTGAGAGTCTGTCCTCAATTAGCATTCACTTTCCTGCTACCATCTATACATGTAAATCTGCTGATAACTGCTCAGTAATAAACTCTGTTCTCCTTCTCTTCTATATTGATTTGGAGGGATCTTCTGTTGGCAAAATTCTTTTATGTCTCCGATAGAATGGGATCAAATATTTTAATAAACTAAATAACTTAACTTAATATATGCTAGATTATCAGTCAGCCAAAACAAATCTTTTTGGAAATAAGGAATGCCTAATTAAAACATGTCAGTTTGCTTTAAAAACACAACTAATTTAACTAATGTCTAAAGTCGTTCTAAAAGTTTCACAATTATTCTAGCAAATAATTTAGGATCCCTGAGCGATTCTTGCTATGATCATTATTATTACTGATAGTACTATCATTGTTTTGAAGTCAAAGGGGTCATAATCCAGTTCAATGCCTTCATGTTAAAGATTAAGCACCTGAGTGTCTAGAGAGGTTAAAGAGGGTATTCACAGTCGCCAGGCAGAAGCATGGACATGAGCAGAGCCGGATGGCGTCCGGTCGGGATCCCAGCTCACCGCCTGCACTGCCATCTCTGTCTGTCTGGTCCTTAAAATTGCCTCAGTACTTTGGGAGTCAGCACAAAGTTGTACGCCTGACAACATCCCCAAATAGCATTTCCAGATCCCCAGAACGTCTGTAATCCACTCACAAAGTCTGTTTATTTATGCATGAGGACAGAAGCAGATGCCCTTAGGAAAGTTGGTTTGGCTCTAGGGAATAAATAGTATCACATATGTTACGACTTCAATTATTAGTTTGCAGGGAGTACATTAAATTTGAGAAGTTTGCTAAATGGTTACTGGGGCTTTAATAACCAGGGACCCTGTAAAATCTGATTTGAACGTATTTCATCTTATAATATGTTTCCTGTTGGAAAGCTAGGGCTGCAAGCAGAATACATAATGACTTTGCCTCCCTGGCGATGAGTTTACTTGATAGACTGACATGTGTGATTCTTGGTATCACTGGCCCTTTTCAAAAATATGAAGCAATCCTGTGGCGTTCTTCACAGCTACTGATTCCACCCAGACTGTGTTAGTCAGATGATCAAGGTTCTTTGGGACCGAGGTTGCCCTGAAGCCAATTGTTCTGTAAGAAACCTCTCTCGGCTACAGCACATCGTTCAACTGTGCTTTCTGTTCTCTGGAAAAAGATGAGTGAAGTCAATGATTTGACTTGATTCATCACCTGAGAGTGTTTGAGTTAAAATGATGGGTGACGACTGGGTGTGAGGGTGGACAGGTGGTGGAGAACCTGGGTGCACATCCCCTCCCTGTGTGCGCTTGGACGGGCCCTTCGGCATCGGGTACCCTGGAGCCCTGGGCACCCCCACGGCCGAGAGGCCGCGGTGACGCCTCCCGGAAGAAGCAGGTGATAGCAATGGAGGCCAGCAGTCTACTCCCCGTATGTCAGCCCCACCAGAGACAAATGCCAGGGAGTTCTGTGTGAAGGCTGGGAAAAGGGTCAAGACATTTATGGCAGTAGAAACAGGTCACTTTCTTATGGATTTGAAAACCTCCCTAACTGATGAAATGAACATTAGCCTTATTGGGAAGAAAGGCATGTAAAAAGACAATCATCAACTGTCCTGTTATTAGCATGACTTATTTTAGGTTAAAAATGGCAAATGATAGGTTTTGATCCATATAAATACTTTCTAAATTCTATCAGCATCTGGGTCAGTAACCATCAGACGTCCATATTCTTACGGTAGATGAGTCTAAATTTAAAAATTAATTATTAAATTATTGGAAAGGACCAAAGGAAAACGACAAAATAGCAAGTCTAAATAGTGTGCAAAGCATCACTACTGATAACTCAATTTAACAGCAAGCTTACTTCTCCTACTATAACTGCCATCTCTGACATTTATCAAAGTGCTTTCTAGGTTCATAGCAAGGATTGCGGGACCACTAGCTGAAAATATCTTTAAAGTCATACAAAAACAAAACAAAGAACAAAACAAAAAAACCAAGTCATTGTTTCTCTACCTGTTCCCACAGTCCTCAGCGCCCTCCTGTGCGCTCGCTTTGCAGACTGAAGCTGATGACAGACCCCCTCAGAGCTCACTGCAGGAGCCGACACGATGCTAACACTTACCTAGCACGGGTGCTGGAAAAATTAATTAGAGCTTGTGAAACGCTTTGAAGATTTAAAGGAGCTTCAGATGTAAATGCACATCATTATCATTCCCCAAGTGGACTAATTTGTTCATTGGAGAGTTAGCCATGGATGGATGGGCTATTCTCCAAGAGCCATAGACATTTATAGACGACTTCCCTGAATCAAGGCTCACCCGGGAAGGTTCAACATTCACTGCTTTTATTCTCTCCTTTGAAGAGCAGTCATCCGGCAGCCACCGTTACTTAAAAATGTACGTGAAGATCGTGTCAGGTGATACATTTCATCATTTCGTGCTCCACTCTTTGTGCTCCATGTGCTGGAGTCTGTGTGCTGGACCGCAGGGGACCCAGGACATGACATGACAGGATACAACATGAGATGCTTAGAGACCTGTCTTCACGCAGCCTACGATCGAGTAGGAAAGAGGAGGCACCTAATTGTTTATAATGCTGCAATCATGCTAGGAACCACATCGAGAGAACCTATTCAGTGCTATTGGAAGCAAGAAAAGGAGTTCCTTCATTGCCAGAGACCTTCCTGCATAAAATCAGAAGGGGCTGGATTAGAGACACAGTTGCGAAGAGAAGGAGGACAGTGGATTTAAACAAAGGACCGGGAGCCCAGAGAGCCCAGCCTGGGCACCAGGAAGCGCCAAGAGCTCAGATTAGCTGAATTTTCCAGGAAAGGAAGACAGAGAGAAGGGCCTTGGGTTTTGCAAAACTAAATGTGGTGACTGGTATTAGCAATAGGATCATCAGTATTATCAGGAGCAGCTGCAGATTTTAGAAAATTAACCAGAAGTGCTACGAAGTAAATTCGAGGTGACAGCGCTTAGAGATGGGGAGACGGGTTAGAAAGATACAAAATCAACTATTTGTCCAACTGTGAATTTATTTCATTTCTTGTGTAGAGAATATTTACTGCTGGCCCACTATGCCTAAAGCTCAGGAGAAGACCTGTGGATCGAGAGATAAAGTTACGACAGGAGGACACACAGCACAGGCTGGTCCCAGGGTCCTACACCCCAGGCTGTGCAATGGGTGTAAAAACACGGAATGTTATCGGGTACGTATGATGGACCCTTACCTTTCCAGTTAGCTAGGCGTCAGCTGGGGAGGGTGAACCGTGGGCTGTGTGGAGAGAGTCACAACGGAGCTGAGTGTGAGCATAGGTGGACGTCATCCATTTGAACAGAGGAATTGAAAATTGCCCGAAGCAGAGGCAGTTTTGGGGAGGACGCAGAAGGGTTCAGGAGAAAGGAAAGGACCTATACTCACTCTATGAGAGCTGCCTGGTGGGCTTCGAAGGGGGAGGAGGGAGAGAGAAGTCTGGAAATGGAGACAGAGGCCAATCCCTGGAAGGTTCTACCTGAAGGCAGTGGAGGAGGATCAAAGGAGATGATCACGGGGCAGCATCATGAGATGCGACTTGTAGAAATGTTTCTCTGGTGACAGAAAAGGGACTGAGCAAGAGGGTTTAAAAGTGTATCTATAGGTGGAGTCTAAAATATGACACAAATGAACGTCTCTACCAGACAGAAACAGGTGGTTGCCAAGGGGAGGGAGGGTCGGGGAGGGAAGGAGTGGGAAGTTGGGGTTAGCAGATGAGGACTAGTATATATAGGATGCATAAACAACAAGGTCCTACTCTATAGCACAGGGAAGTCTATCCAATCTCCTGGGATAAACCATGATGGAAAAGAATATTGAAAAAAATAATGTATATATACGTATAAGTGAGTCACCTTGCTGTACAGCAGAGATCGGCACAGCGTTGTAAATCAACTATACTTCAATAAAAATAAAACTGTATTTATGTATAGTGTTATAACTTCTGCTGAGCTATCGCATGTGTACCATCGACTGCATACATCTCACGTACAACGTGATGACTTTGACACACGTACACAAGGGTCTCCACCAACCAACCCTGCCTCATGCCTTTCCAGTCCACACCCTTCCCGCTCCGAGTGGTACCTGCCATTCTGACTTCTAGTCTCCATACCTGACCTTGGATGTCATGTAAATGTAATAATCTGTACATATTATTTTAGGTCTGGCTTCTTTTGCTCCCAATGACACTCGGGGAACTCATCTGTGCATGTAGCAGTAATTCTCTTTCCCTGTCTTATTTTAAGGTAAACCATCATTTTTTAATCGATTATTCTGTGGATGGTCATTTTAGTTACAATATTTCCATCTGGGGGCTGTTATCAATAAAACTGTGACATATTTTTGGACCTATCTTTGGATGGGTAAATATGTGCATACTTCTTGGGTATAAAAGTAGGAATAAGATTGCCAGATTAGAAAATAGGCAACTGCTTAGCTTTAATAAATATAGCCAAAGAGTTGTCTGAAATATTTCAGTCAAGTTACACCTCACCAACCATGTGTGAAAATTCTGCATCCTTGTCAACACTGGATATTGATAGTTCTGTGAACTTTAACCATTCTTTCTTTTTATTTAAAATTTTACTGGAATATAGTTGATTTACAATGTTGTGTTAATTTCCAGGGCACAGCAAAGTGATTCAGTGATATGTATACATATATCCATTCTTTTTCAGATTCTTTCTCATATAGGTTATTACAGCATATTGAGTAGAGTTCCCTGTGCTATACAGTAGGTCCTTGCTTGTTATCTATTTTATATACAGTAGTGTGTATATGTTAATCCCAACCCCCTAATTTATCCTTCCCCCCCCCTTTCCCCTTTGGTAACCGTAAGTCTGTTTTCGAGATCTGTAAGTCTGTTTCTGTTCTGTAAATAAGTTCACTTGTGTAATTTTTTAAAAATTAGATTCCACATATGAATGATATCATATGATATTTGTCTTTCTCTGTCTGACTTACTTTGCTTGGTATGATCATCTCTAGTTGCATCCATGTTGCTGCAAACGGCATTATTTCATTCTTTTTTATGGCTGAGTAATATTCCATTGTATATGTGTACCACATCTTCTTTATCCATTCATCTGTCGATGGACATTTAGGTTGCTTCCATGTCTTGGCTATTGTAAATAATGCTGCAATGAACTTTTTTGGATTATAGTTTTCTCTGGGTATATGCCCATGAGTGGAATTGTTGAATCATAAAATATCTCTAGTTTTAGTTTTTTAAGGACCCTCCATACTGTTCTCCGTAGGGGCTGCACCGGTTTCCATTCCCACCGTTCTAGCCCCGGAGTAGTGCTGCTCATCTTTCCTCATGGCTGCAGTTTGCATTTTTCCCTCACGAGCTACTGTGCTGACCACCTGTTCTTATGCTTACTGGCCATTTAGATATCTCCTTTCTACGGTGCCTATTCAGATCTTCTTTTGTCTTCTTCGTATTGATTTTGAGATATACAGTCCGGACACAATTCCTTGGATGGATATTGCAAATATGTTCTCTCAGCCCGTGGCTTGTCTTTTCTAACCCTCTTAATAGTATCTTTTTAGGAACAGAATTTCTTAATTTTAATGGTGTCCATTGTTTGGTCTTGTTTAAGAGCAGGGAAGCCATGGCAATATTTTCTTACGCTGTCTTCTAGAAACATTATGGTTTTACCTTGAACATTGTGGTCTATAGTCCATCTCGAATTAATTAGTAATTAGTCAATTAATAATTAAGTTTCGTGTGAGGTCTGGATTAAGTTTTATGTTCTCCCATACGGAAAACCATTTCCTCCAATGCCGTTCATAGAGAAGACCATCATTTTCCCTTTTCTGGGTATTTGACTAGCTAGGAAAGAGATAGTTAGGGTCTGAACTTAGGAGGTGCTCATCAAAATGGAGAGTGGAATACATTGAATCAGTTAGGGAGATGCACTTCACGAGTGATTCAGTGTCAGCTTCGAGGGAGCTCAAAGCTGGGCGGCTGTGGAGGTAGTTGCTTTGCCTACAAAGATAGAAAGTGCTGGAGGGCTAGGCTGGGCAGAGGGGACATCCTTTCCAGCAAATTCACTTGAAGCTGTGGATGGAACACATGTTCCGATGGCTGTCAGCCAAGCAAGTTTCACAATGCAGATCAAAGCCACCCAAAACAGGCACTGAAATCACAGAATTAGAAGGAGGACATTGGTCTCGGGAGACATGGCTGTTACACCCAGAAGGGCTTCCTGACAGTTTAGGTAATTCAAGACTCGTAATGAGTAGCTGACTAAAATATTACAGAGGCAGCAAACAGAGACCTTTCCAAGGGTATGCAGTCCTGCCTTCACACAAATTAAGCTTCCTATAAGATGCTACAACATTTAATCTGATGTGAAAAAATGTGCTAAGGGTGGTAACACACAGCACGTGAAAGTCCGTCGTGCGGATGAAACTGTGACGTGAGATTGCAAATTGGGCCTCGTTTCCCAGGGGACAGCCTTCCCCGTGCCTTCTGTTGTGCCGTGGGCCCCTTGGTGCTCCTCAGAAGTCAGATGGCTGGGCTCTTAGCCTCCTTCCTCTGCGTCCTCGCATCCCGCCTGCTCCGAGCATCTGACCACGGAGGGGCTGCAGGAACAGGGTGCGCCGGGCCTCCAGAACTCACCGAGGGCCTCAGGACAGTGCTGGGACGGTGCTTTTTTATTTTTTCAAAGAGAAGTTCAATCCCAACTTCACCGCCCCAATAAATCCTTTTTAATTAACCCCAGACTCTTTGTTTTCAATTTTTGTCTATACATTCAAGTTCCATTTACATAAAGTGTTGTAATCAGAGCTGGTCTACAGAGTGTTTGGCTCTATTTTTTCAACAAATAATTGTATACATTTTATATAAATATCTAAATTAAACAACGCATTCCTAGGTTTCCTGCTAAGAACTGCGTAATGGTCTGTCCAAAAGCTAAATATCTAAATTACTTCTGCTTATAGAAGTGTTTTTATACTTGTGGCTGCTTCGAGTCTCACCTATAAGCATCACAGCGACGGGCTAAATATACATATATGTATGTATTTGTTTTGGAGAAAATGGACGTGGGGAGATCTAATTGATGTAGAAAATGGAAAATAAATTCTTGGTGAAAAACATAAACTAACTGACTTGGAGTGACAGTGACCTAACCTCAGAGTAGACTTG
Organism: Physeter macrocephalus; assembly: GCF_002837175.3. Taxonomy (NCBI): domain Eukaryota; kingdom Metazoa; phylum Chordata; class Mammalia; order Artiodactyla; family Physeteridae; genus Physeter; species Physeter macrocephalus. The sequence continues at coordinate 80,090,191 of NC_041228.1, forward strand.
CCAGGTTAACGGCCACCTGCTCACTCAGCTTCCCACTTATTCTTGGTTTATGGAAAGTCACCAAAACTTAACATTTTGGGGCTTCCCTCTTGGAGCAGTGGTTATGAATCCACCCCTCAATGCAGGGGACACAGGTTCGAGCCCTGGTCCGGGAAGATCCCACATGCCACGGAGCAACAAAGCCCGTGCGCCACAACTACTGAGCCCGCGCACCTAGAGCCTGTGCTCCGCCACAAGAGAAGCCGCCGCAATGAGAAGTCGACGCACCACAATGAAGAGTAGCCCCTGCTCGCTGCAAGTAGAGAAAGCCCGCACGCAGCAACGAAGACCCCCCCCCCAAAAAAACGCGGCCAAAAAAAAATTCTATTTCTTTTTTGGACTTCCAGCTGATTCCTCCTCTGTATCAATGTATGTTTTTCTTGAAACCAGTAAAACTGTTCTAAAGCGTTTGATGTCGGTAAATGCTTTAAAAATTATTTCAATTTAAAAAACATTTTTCTTAGTAACAGGAGCAGGAAAAGGAGACCTGTTTGAAATGCAACAGAACAAGGACCAAGCTGGTGAGGGACCCTGGGCGTTGGCAGAGCCGGTGGTCTGGTGAGTAGCAGGGCAAACTCATGCTGGAGTGTTTGTGAGGCAGAAGGGGTGTCGCCTAAAAAAATGGAACATAGGAGGCCCTCGATCTGAGCCTAACATTTTCTTTACGCTGGTATTTACACCTATGAGAAGAAAAGCTACAAACTAGAATACTTACCTGCAAATGCTGTCTCTTTGCAGAGTTAGTAAACACGCGATTTTGCAGGCACACTAAAAAAATCCACGTGAACAAACTGCTGGAAAAAGCTATAATGACCTGCTTTTTCTTCACCTCAGTTGTTTCAGCGGGTGATTGTATCAAATATCAATACCATTTTCTCCTTAAAATGTAGCTGTTTCCTACAAGTGATATTTCCTACAAGTGAGCGTACTTTACAGACATTCGCTTGAAATGTATTAGTTATATTCTCTTGAATTTTTATAACTTTTTTATTATGGTAAAATATACATAACATAAAATTTACCATTTTGACCCTTTTTAAGCGTTCAGTTCGTTGGCATTAAGTACATTCACATTGATGTGCAGCCATCACCCGCATACGTCTCCAGAACTTTTTCTATCTTCCCAAACTGAAGATCTGTACCCAGTAAACTCTAACTCCCCACCCACTCCAGCCCCTGAAACCACCATTCTACTTCCTGTCTTTATGAACTTGACTTCTCTGGAGACCTTAGGTAAGTGGAATTAGACAGTATCTGTCCTTTCTGTGACTACCTTATCTCACTTAGCATAATATCTTCAAGGTTCATCCACGTTGTAACCTGTGTCAGAATTTCTCTTTCATTTTAAAGGGCACATACATATTATGAAAATAAGCATATATAACCCAGAACAAGTCAAGTACAGGTCATGGTATAGCACTGTCAGAAAGCTCTCAGAAATACTAGAATAAAATGAGTTTACACTTTCCCAAAATGCTAAGGAGAGGTTTTCAAATTGAGGTTGCCAGAAAGAGGTAAGAAAGGAAAGGTTTTTCTTGGAGCTGGCGAGAAATGCTGAGGGGAAAGCAATGGCGTGAAGGCTAAAGAGACTGGGGCTATTGTCAGGAATTCAACCACTTGCCCGAGTAGTCCTGCCGCTTGCCCTCACGATGACCTTGAAAGTTGTGCATCCATTGTCCTGTCCAAGGAAGCACCAGGGCTGTTATGTTGCTGGTCAACCAAGGGTCAAGCTGAGGACCAAGAATCATTTGCAAATGAATGAAGTGAATTTCTGACTTGCCTAAAAAGAATAATAGGGGCTTCCCTGGTGGCGCGTGGTTGAGAGTCCGCCTGCCGATGCGGGG
>NC_041228.1:80092124-80097468 GCF_002837175.3 Physeter macrocephalus
ACGGGAGAGGCCGCGACGGTGAGAGGCCCGCGTACCGCAAAAAAAAAAAAAAAAGAAAGAAAGAATAATAGGAGAATCATTTTCAAAGAGAAAGCGAATTTGAATAAAATGGTGGGTTTGGTAATCATTTTCAACTAGAATTAAGAATGTATTGTTTAAAATTAAGCACCTAAGTATGGAATTGTAATGACTAGGTCCTCACCTGAGTTCTCAAGACTTTAGGCTCGAGATGAGAAGCTGTTTTAAGTTGCTAATGACTTTCCAAAGATTCAGTGAGTTCCTTTGGAGACAGTTTGAGTTCCACATCCCGGAAGATTTCAGAGATGGTGAGGGGGTCGATTTGCCCTGAACGAACTCCAGCATCGGATGGGGTCCCCGTATCCCGAGGCTCACACAACGCTGTAGTCCGGTGACTGTCAAAGGTCGGCGTCTATCAGGATCACCTGGACGGTTGGTCACCCCACCTGGATAGCAGGTACACATGCACTTCGCCGTGCCAGCCATTTCCTGATTCGCTAGCTGGGTGGTGGGACGGGAGAACTTGTCTTTCCAGAGTCCCGGATGATGCTGGTACTTCTGGACAGGAGACAGGCTTCGAGAAGCTCTGCTCTGTGGTGTGACACTCAGTTTGGCAGAGCTAACAGTTTGAAATATGGGCCTTGTCTTTAAAGAGTTAAAAATAAAAGGTAACAGATACTGCTGCGTGAGATAGGCAGGAGTGCAGTGGAAACACCTCAGTAAAGTTGTGCTGAGACGTACGCTGCTACATTTTACCTGGCGCGTGGAGTCTGGGCAAGTCTGGACTTGGGGTTGTTCCTGGCAGAATATTCTTAAAGGCTTTCCCATCTTATCACACTTAACACCAAGCCAGTGCATGTATCTGAAAACAGGCAATTGGGAACAGCTTTTAAACACTACAGACTTGCTCTCCATGATACGTTTTGAAATCTTATTTAGACAGGCAATCTCACTGTCCACAGCTCAAATACCTCAACTTCAGGTATACGGGTGACAGACACACAGTGGTGACAGTGATCAATATTTTGGCCCTTATACGTTGTGAACACGGATGTGAACAAATCTGTGAGATTAAAGTAGCTTAAAAGTTACAAAGCCAGTGATATTTCGAAAGGTCAATTTCTCTTGAAATCCCCTTCTGGATAATAGTGAACGTTGTGTTGTGTGTTCTGGTCACAGTTCATCCTCGTCAGCCATCAAAAGAACATAATCTGGATGTGAAGGAACTGCACGCCCAGAGTAGTGAGAGGCTGGAGTTATTGAAAGAGCGGTGACTGTAGCTTCAATACTAGGTTTTCATAATACCTAAGATAAAGCTCTGAAATTCTTCATTCTGTAGCCATTTTGTTTTTATCAAGTCACACAGAATTATCCATAAGATATTCAGAGGCACAATATTTATCGATGGCATTTTATCCAGTTCCCCATGTTGTCAGGTAGCCTGGCAATCCCAGGCTGCTGGAAAGAGACGAAAAGCCAGGTTCTGTGGTCATGAAATTTTATGATGTTTGCCATCGTGCAGAGGGGAGGGATGCTCTCTTCTCTGTCCGGATCGTACCAGGACTGGACTACGGTCACCCAAAGTAGGTTAAATTCAGCAAATACAATACTCATAATAAGATCTGAATTCCCTGGAGAATTGTTTACAGATTTGCTCCTTTTAATAAAAAGCAGCCATTTTTTTCTAGATTTTCTCTTTGATGATTCAGTGGAAAATCTGATCATATATGTATGAAATACATGATATATTGGTAAAAACATATCAGAAGCTATTCTTAATATCTGGGAGGTGAACAGAACCATTACATGTATTATTTACGTCAGTAAACCTTTAGTGATTAAAAATGTAGACTTCTTAAAAATAATTTAATCTATATTTTTAAACATTACAATAGTTTAAAAAGTAAATGATGTGAACCATGGTTTTATTAGTACAGCCATGTAATTTCCGGTGTGGTAAATGTTTCACATGCATGTAGAGTTGTCTTTGCTTTGATCCATGTAATTGAGTTGTAGCTGACATTTTTCAAATAGTATGAGTACAATCTGAAAATGTCATGTCTTCTTTTGCAGTTCTATGCTATTAAATTTCCAAATTTGAGCACATCAAGATTAATTAACGCATTAAGAAAACATATAAATTGACTCTATTATCTGACAGACCATCAAAGTGGCTTGCATGCACCATGCATTGTGGACAATAAGATGAAGGATTAGGTTGGGAAAGTGTCATTTAAGTGGAAATGTTGCTTTTAAAACTCTTTATTTTTTAAAGATTGGATTTTATTAATTATTGTATAATTATAAAAGCCAGAAGTCTTGTTCATTTCCATTTTTTAATGCTGTATTTCCTTAAATCTTGATTGAAAATCATTTTTAATTCAAGGGTAGGAGTTTTCCTGAAAATATTAGAATGTGCTGCGTTTCCCAAGCATAGCCGGGTGGCTGAAGGACACAGTGGGTACTTGCCACAGGGTGGTGTCAGGTGTGCAGACTAGAAAGTTCAAGTTAGCAAGGGAAGATTCCCAGGTTCCCAAGGAGCTTTTGAAACCGGCAAAGCCAACTGTTGATGTAACTACTGAAACTTTACTCTTAGGGTTATTCACACCAATATCCTGATGTGGACCCATGTAACTAAGTAGCCTCGCTTTAGTTAAGAGGTGACCGTTTGCATCACACGGCAAGCTCCTGTGTGCCTCTGTACTCAGCCCCTCTTCTGTGCCCGCATGCAGACCCCAGCTGCTTCCTCTCACTGTGGGTTAGTTTGGCCTGTTCTAGAGCTTCATATGGATGAAATCATAGTTTGTGTTCTTTTGGACCAGACATCTCTCCTGAAGCGTTATGTTCTGAGATTCTTCCGTGTATGTGTATTAGTGGTTCATCCCTATCTATCACTGAGCAATATTCCGCTTTATGACCAATCCACACTTTTCCTTATTTGTTCATCTATTGATGAACATTTGTGTTGTTTCCAGTTCTGGCTTATTGCTCCTAACACTCCTACAAATGTTCATTTACAAGTGGTGTGTGTGTGTGTGCGTGTCTGTAATCTGCACACACTCACTTGGGTGTTTTCAATCCTCTTGAGTTAATACCTCAGAGTAGGATTTCTGGGTTGCATGGTAAAATGTTTTTTCTGTTGGCAATTATGTCAATCAAAATTAGGGAATTTTCCTGTTATTTGGGGGGGAGGGGTAATTTAATGTTTTATCTGGTGACTCTTAATGCTTTCATTTTAGAATATCTATTTCTCCCTCTCAGGAAAGTACTTCTTGCATTCTATTATTGTGGTCTTCACTGTCCTGGTATATTTTAGTTCTGCCTTTTAGCTCGTGCTGACTGTGATCTGTGACAGATGTGGATGCAAATAAAATAGTGAAACTGACACTTTGCTGTACAGCAGAAACTAACACAACATTGTAAAGCAACTATACTCCAATTAAAATCAATTAAAAAAAAATAAGGAAACTGAAAACAGAGCCCAAGCTTGCGCCACGTACAGTTGTCGATCCTTCCTTTGAAAATTTTTAATTTAATTTTTTTTTTTTTTTTTTGGCCGCACCTTGTGGCACGCGGGATCTTAGTTCCCCAACCAGGGATCGAACCCACGTCCCCTGCAGTGCAAGCACGGCATCTTAACTGCTGGACTGCCAGGGAAGTCCCAATCCTTTCTATTCATATGAAAAAATTACTCTTATGTGTAGGCTATACATTGAGAAATTTTTAAAGAATAATTTATAGTTCTTGAAGTATTTTCACAGATATCACATTATTTCAATGGCACTCTACTAGTACCACTATATTCATTGTATTATGTCAAGTAATACTACTGATTCCTTTCCCAACCAAGTATCATAGTGATATTAAACGCTACACCTTTAATTAATATGATTTGATGGAAACCCTAACACTTTTAACACAAAGCCCCTGCATCATCCTGTTGGACTTTACAGAGAGGTCGTGGGTGGCTGCCCTGGACAGAGGAACTGTCTCGGAGATGAAGGAAGGTGACTGATTGCTGAGACGTATCCAGGCTGTGAGGGGCTAACCGTCCCCATTGTTTGCTGCAAACCCCCTACTTCCTGGCAGCTGGCTCATTTTTGTCCCAAAGATGCCTGTTTTATCTTGGCTCCATCTTTAAATGGAGGGCGTCCGTTCCAGAGGGCATCTGGAAACTTTATGCTGTACAAATGTGATGACTTGATTTATATACAATAAGATTAAGTATTATTTTCCCTTCTTCTTCATCTTCATCTTTGTCTTATTATTATTGTTTACAAAGAGCTAGATTTGAAAGTGCCTGTAAAAAAAAAAGCCAGCAGGACCAAGCATGAGGAAGTTAGTATCTCAGCTGGTACAGGTTAGAACTTTGTAAACCTTTGGTGTTCTTACTCTTGAAAGTGTCATCCCTGTGATATCAAATTATTTAAATTCATGCCTTCTCTCTTTAAACTATGATTTATACAGTGTTATTTAAGAGTCGAAGTGAGTTGCAGTTTCTAGTTGACATAAGGAGACATCATATAGACACTTACTTAAATATGTATTCGCTTTTGGCAGCTTTTAATTTATATTTTGGAGCCTGATTTTTCCCCCAGACCCTTATAAACATATCCTCCCTGGCACTGTGTTACTAAAGCTTAACGTGGGAACAGGCTGTGGGAAATGGTGCCTGGATTGAGATGGATAGTGACATAGTCACATCATCTACCTAAAGGGCTCACCTGGTAGCTCCCTCTTTCTAACTTGATTTTCAGGCATTACCTACTTGCTTGAGGACTTTAAAACAATCCAATCTGCTCAAATTTCTCTTTCTTTCTATTTTTCTTCTTCCTTCCTCTCCCCCATCCCACCTTCTCTCTCCCTCCCTTTCTCTCTTTCTTTTTCTCTCTTTCTTTCTTTCTCTTTCTTTCTTTCCTTCCTTCCTTCCTTCCTTCCTTCCTTCCTTCCTTCCTTCCTTCCTTCCTTCCTTCCTTCCTTCCTTCCTTCCTTCCTTCCTTCCTTCCTTCCTTCCTTCCTTCCTTCCTTCCTTCCTTCCTTCCTTCCTTCCTTCCTTCCTTCCTTCCTTCCTTCCTTCCTTCCTTCCTTCCTTCCTTCCTTCCTTCCTTCCTTCCTTCCTTCCTTCCTTCCTTCCTTCCTTCCTTCCTTCCTTCCTTCCTTCCTTCCTTCCTTCCTTCCTTCCTTCCTTCCTTCCTTCCTTCCTTCCTTCCTTCCTTCCTTCCTTCCTTCCTTCCTTCCTTCCTTCCTTCCTTCCTTCCTTCCTTCCTTCCTTCCTTCCTTCCTTCCTTCCTTCCTTCCTTTCTTTCTTTCTTTCTTTCTTTCTTTC
>NC_041228.1:80097892-80145284 GCF_002837175.3 Physeter macrocephalus
CTTTCTTTCTTTCTTTCTCTCTCCCACCCTCCCTCCCTCCCTCTCTTTCTTTCTTTCTTTCTTTCGCTCCAAACATTTTTTATTGTGGTAAAATACACAAAGCAGAAAATGTCTCTTCGTAACCATTTTAAGGGTACAGTTCAGTAGTATTAAGTACATTTGCATTGCTGTGCAACAATCCCCCCCATCCACCTCCAGAACTCTTACTCTTGCAAAACTGAAGCCCTGTCCTCGTCAAACAATAACTCTCTATCACTCCTCCCTCCAGCCTTTGTCAACCACCATTCTGTGTGCTGTTTCTATGAGTCTGTCTACTCTAGGTGCCTTGTATAATGGAAGCATACAGTATTTTTCTTTTTGTAACTGGATTATTTCACTTAGCATAATGTCCTCAAGGTTCATCCTTGCTGTAACATAAATTAGAATTTACTTCCTTTTTAAGACGGACTAATATTCCACTGTGTGCATTTACCACAGTTTGCTCATTCATTCATCTGTTGATGGACTCTTGGATTTCTTCCACCTTGTTGCTATTGTAAATAACACTAAAATGTTTAAAGATATAAGTTTACCCCTTAGCACTGCTTTCACTGTTCCCATAAGTTTTGGTATGTTTTCATTTTTACTCCTCTCTAGGTATTTCCTAATTTCCATTCTGATCTCTTCTTTGATCCTTTCATTTATTGATTAAGAGCATGTGATTCGATTTCCATCGGTTTGTGTAGTTTCTAGTTTTTCTTCGGTGCTTGATTTTTAAATTCAAGCCAGGTGGTCAGAGAAGATGCTTTGTATGATATATATCTTTTAAAATCTACTGAGACTTAATTTATAGCCTAACACATGCTCTGGAGCTCCGGAGGAAGAGTCTTATGTGCACTTGAGGATAATGTTGCTGTATAGTGTCCTGTGTGTATAATCTGTTAGATCCTCTAGTTGCTTTATTGTGTGTTGTTCCTTCATTACTGAGAGTGGGGTGTAGAGTGAGAACAGCAATGGTAGAATTTCAAGAGTCATTGGAAAAAGGTCTCACCTGGTCCAAAATTTTTAGAAAGTTAATGTCAATTCGGGTTAAACTATACATCCAGACACAGAGAATACATACGTGAAACACTATATTTAATGAAGATTTTCATAGGATATGAAGTTAAAATCCTCTTAGACTAAAGATAATCAGTACATAATTTGCATCGTATAATAAATCAAACAGTATCAGGAACAAAATACCCATTCTGGGCTAACAGGGAGAATCGTATTGCAAGAGGGGAAGTCTTCCCTTTCTCAGTTATCAGGGTTTGTTGATAGGACTCCCCTTAGAGGAAATCCACTGATATATTTGAGGAGAAAACTACAGAAGCCACAGAAAATATAGCAGTTTCAGAAGTGTAAATTTTAAAGAAAACTCAACTCACTTTTTCAACTACAAAGCAGAGCTTTTCTGGAAAAATTTTAAACATCAAACTGATTTTAGGAGTGATAATGCATTTTGTTTCTATACAGGCTCATTGTTTTTACATCGTTTCTAGAGGAACAGATTTTACTTTCACACCTCTCAACATTTTTATTAAAAATTATTCTTTTGCCTTTCAGTGACTGAATAATTGTTATTTTCTGTCATCATGTTCCAGATTTCTCATATTGAACTGAAGTGCTTTCCTTCATGAAGCCATAAAAAATCTTTCATTAAAAAAAAAAGGCTCATTTAAAAATGGCTTCCATTCTTGTCTGAAAGAACCTTCTGCTTTAGGAGAATAGTTGACATTTTAATAACAGTTTGTCATCTCCCATGTGTCATGATTGCCAATTAATTTGTAACCTTAGGGATTGAGCAAATGAAAATGTCTCGAGAAAGGTGTTTGTTTGATGGCGTATCAGTGTCAGTTCTTCCACACTGTTGGACCACCGTCACCCAACTGGGCAGCGTTGCTTGTTAAACACACACACACACACACACACACACACACACACACACACACACACAGTTGTCAACGAAGCCTTCTTATTATATAGAAATTTTTAAATATCAGGCTGTTTAAATTTTTACGCGTTTCACTTTGAGTCCTAATTTGTTTTTCATTGCATCTACCTATTTTCCCTGGCACTATTTCTCTTATATGTAATCTTACAGGAGAGAATATTATACGTCCTTGAGTTTTACCTTAAGCAATCCGACAGCTGCTTTATAAGCTGTTCTTTTCAAGTGTTTCTGAAGGTTTGAATGTTGGAAGATATCATATTCATTGTTAGTCATTTCCTGTTTACAACAAAACTAAAATGCGGTTATAAAGCCTAAAGACAAACCTTCTTAAATATAACATGAATGAAATAAAAATGTATTTGTTCTAAACAGTAAAAGTACTTTCATAAGGGAAAGATGACAATTCAAGAATTAGACTGGATAAAAGTTTCATAGGGGTGAAGGATACAGACCTTAGAGCCAGACTAGACTGACTCAAATCCTGCATCTGTTGCTTGATCTCAGATTTTGGGCAAAAGCTGCAGAACCTCTCTGAGACTTAGTTTTATCACTGGGTTGTTACAAGTAACCATTTAGTTAATATTTAGAAATTATATAAAAAGCTGACTGGCATCATGCTATATTAGTGGTGGTTAAATAGGGTAAACAAAAAATCGTACATATTCTTCATTTTCTTTCCACCCAAACTCAACAATTCTGCTCTATTCAGTTTTCCAGGTGCTTTTTAAAGAATTATCATTAAATCAATTTTGAGTCACTTTATAATTCAATGGAAGCTCATTCTGACTTCAACTTTCCACAGTTACAGAACTGTGGCTCTGGTGGCTGTGGTGGCTCTGCCTGACACTTGCAAATACAGGACTGCTTTTCTGTGTTATTTTTTAGATATATAAAACAAACATATATTTACTATTTTAAAATAAATATGAAACCCAAATTAAAATACTGATTACCATAATGAGTTAGTAGTTCTCATAATCTAAACACAATCAATGTAAAAAGGAAAATTCATAGACATGCCAAGAGCTGCCCATCTTGGGTTCCAATCAAATGCTGTGAAGAGGAGACGAAATTAAGAAAGTGAGAAAAATGGTTGAAAATAACTTGATGAAGACTAGGCCCTCAAATGAGGCATATTTCTGGCAACGTGGGCTCTTCTGGGTAGCTAGAAAACTTTCACAGCAGAAATAACTAAAAATTTCAGATCAAATAAAATATTCATCATAGCTGAGCTTGAAAGATAGTAAGGAATGTGCTCAGATATTAAAAATAGAAATTTGATGGGAGGCACAGTTTGTGATGCAGCGCTCAGTTCTAACAGGAGGTGCCGGGACCAGCCAGGCAAGCAGAGCTTCCTTGTTTACCCCTGTGGCTGGAACAAGACACAGGTCTTAAGTTCATGCAGGATGGGAAGTCAGAATAGATTTCTCAGATGTGAGGGGACCGACAAAAGCCACTCCCTTGCTGAAATGATGAACTGTTGTTAGTGCCTCAACAAAGACAAATATTACACCTAAATTTTGAGCAAGAAAATCAAGGCCCAGACAAATATATGCCTTAGAGCACCATTAAAAGTTCAAAACCAGTCCTGGTTTAGGGAAATTTACACACGTAGGAAAGACATTAAGAAAAACAAGAGATTTTGTTTAAGGCCGTGAACTTTCTTGCAAATGCCTTTGAGTTCAGTGAGTGGAGTGTAGATTTGTAAAATAATGCCAATATGTTGTATCCTTAATGCTTATTTCAAAAGCATGTGTTTTACTGATTGTTTGGTTTACAGTTGGGGTAAAAACACATAACATACAAAGTTCCATCTTAACCATTTTTTTTCAGTGTACCGTTCAGTAATAAATATATCCACATTGTTGTACAAAAAATCTCTAGAACGTTTCCATCTTGAAAAACTGCTAAACCCATTGAACACCTTCTCATTCTGCCCTCTTCCTAATTCTTGGCAACTACCATTCTACTTTCTGCAGGGTTTCTAAGAGCTGGACGCTAGTGGACACCTCGCATAAATGGAACCATGCAGTATTCACCTTTTTGTGTCCAGCTTATTTCACTTAACATAGTGACCTCAAAGTTCACCCATGTCGTAGCATATAACAGGATTTCCTTCTTTTTTAAAGCTGCATAATATTCCGTTGTATGAATATACCACATTTTCTTTGTCCATTCCGCTGTCAATAGACACTGAGGTTTTTGTCTACCCTTTGGCTGTTATGAATAATGTTGCAATGAACACAAGTGTGTAAAAATCCCCTTGAGATCCTGTTTTCATTTCTTTTGGATAAATACCCAGAAGTGGGATTGCTGGATCAAATGATAGTTCTACTTTTAATTTATGGAATCTCCATACTTTTTCTATAAGAGTTGCACCATTTTACATTACCATGGACGATTCACAAGGGTTCCAATTTCTTCACATCTTTACCAACACTTGTTATTTTCTGCTTTTGTTGTCATTGGTGATGGTGTCAGTGTTAGTGGTTATCTTGGCTGATTCAAGGTGATATCTCACTGAGTTTTGACTTGCATTTCCTTGATGATTAGTGATGACAAGCATATTTCCGTATGCGTGTTGATTATGGGTATGTATTTTTTGGAGAGATGTCTATTCAAGACCTTTCCCCATTTTTAAATCTGGTTGCTTGCTTTCTTCATTGTATAGAATTATAGGAGTTTTTTAAATACATTCTGGATATTTATTTCTTATCAGAAGTATGATTTGCAAATATTTTTCCCATTCAGTAGGTTGCGCTTTCACTCTGTTGATAGCTTCCTTTGTTGCACAGAAGGTTTTAACTTTGCTGTGGTCCCGTTTATCTATTTATGTTTTCGTTGCCTGTGCTTTTGGTTTCATAGCCAAGAAATCATTGCCAAATTCAATGTCATGAAACTTTTCCCCATGTTTCTTCTGGAAGATTTATAGTTTTAGGTCTTATATTTATTTCTCTAATCCATTTGAGTTTATTATTGTATATGGTATAAGGTAAAGGTCGAACTTCATTCTTTTGCATGAGAATATCCAGTTTTCCCAGCACCCTTTGTACAAGAGACAGTCCTTTACCCACGGTGCAGTCTTGGCACCCTTGTTAAAGATTATTTGACCACATATGTGAGCGTGTGCTTTTTCGTTATGCTCACTTTTAAAAATAAATGTTTAACGTTTTAAAATAGTTTAGATTTACAGAAAGTCGTAAGGATAGTGCAAAGACTTCCTGTATACCCCACACACAATTTCCATTATAAAAAAAATCTCATTTTACAATAGTGATTTGTCACGATTAATAAACATACATTGATACAATATTCTAAAGTCCATACTTTATTCAGATTTCCTCAGTTTTTACCTAATGTCCTTTTCCCTGTCCCAGCGAAGATAGCATATTTCATTTATTCATGTCTCCTTAGGCTCCCCTACACTGTGACACTTTCTCAGGCTTTCCTTGCTTTGTTGACAGTTTTTAGGAGCACCATCAGGTATTTTGTAGACTGTTTTTCAATTGATATTTGTCTGATGTTTTTCTCATGATTAGACTAAACTCAGAGATTCTTCAGAGGAGGATCATAGAGGTAAAATGCCAGTCTCATCATGTTCTATAAAAGGTACCAATTACCAACACGACTTACTGTTGATGTTGACCTTGGTCACCCGGCTGAGATAGTGTTTGTCAGCTTTCTTAAGGTAAAGTTCTCTTCCTCAACCCCTTCTTTCCCATAACTTACCCTACTGAATGAAGTCTTTATGCTCAGCCCACATGAAGAGGTGAGGGGATATACGCTACCTCCTTGAAATGGAATGTGTACGTTATTTGGAACTCTGCACAGGAGATTTGTCTCCTTCATTTAGTCATTTATTTACATCAGTATATACACATGGATATTTATTTCATACTTTGGGTTTACTACATTGTTTATTTCCTTGGTTAAATTTTCCATCTCTTGCTCTTTCACTTGGAGCTCTTTCACTTGGGTACCATGTTCTTTTGATGTGTCCCCATCATTTCTTTCTTTTTTTTTTCTTGAAGAAAAGTAGTGTTAAGAAGAAAATGGTAAACATTCCCTTTTGTTCCCCAAAATTTGGTCACAGAATAGATGAAATCATGGTCTAGTCATTCTTCACCAAGTTGAAAAGAGCAAATAATGGGTATGATGTGGGTAGCTTTTCTTGGATGGCAGCTTGTCTACTGCTGGGTCATTACCACAGGCTCTCACTCTGGGGAAAGTCTAGGAGCAGAACTTGATCTCCAAATGCCATTCAAATAAGAAAAAATAAAATACATCGTCACAGAGATACCATCCTATTCCATGGCTCAGTTTTTCAGTAGTCCTTATACTCTACTTCTAAAGTTAGAAACAAGGCTTTGTGCCTTAACTGTAATGTTACAATCATCAATAAATACTTTGCTCAAGTAATACACAAACTAAAGACCACTCAATTTCTAAATGTATTCAGCTTGACTTGAACTTTGCTATTTACTAAGGTAAGTTACCCACAATGATCTTTAGAAAATTATTTAGACATTGTTTAACTTATTATGTAAACATTTCAAATATAAATCGTTAAATATGATGATGATGATGATAATGGTGATGATAATGATGGCAGCTAAATGGGAGAACTCTGACAGATATGTGTTCATCCAGTTTTCTAAGTGTCAGAGTTCACTGTGACGGGAGAACACTGCCAAGCTTCTCCATGGTCTTAGGATACTTACATCATTCTCAGCACCAGCACTAGTTTGCAAGAATACCTTCACTTTCCACTTCATCAAGAATATTAAAACCAACATACTGATAATGGTTTACTTGCAATTTTCTTAGCTTATTCTGAAAATTATGGCAAACAAAATGGTACTTTGCTTTTATTGCATTTTCATATGGATAGGTCTATATAGTCTATCGATAATACAGTATATAATCCTTCTTCAATACTTTAATAGCATCATTAGCAATCAAACTCCCACCTGCTTATATGCATTCCCACTTACTATGAATGAATCTGGATTATTTGATTACAGTAGTGAAAGTAGCAATGCATATACACAAATATGTCCAAACATTTTTGAGCACTTCCTTGCTTTCTGGAGTAACTAGATGCTCCGGGCACAATGGGGTACTTCTGCTGTGATCTCGGTTGCATTTGAATATTCTCTAATCTGGGGGATGTATTCTCTTCAAGGAAAAGCATAACAAGATGAAAACTTCAGAATTTTGGAATCATTCAGAGAGGAGTTCAAATTCTGTCCTGACTACTGCTATGTGACCTTGGGCATGTTACCTCTCCCCTCTTAATCTCAAAACTACTACGAGCCCTTGCTTCATATTCGGGGCATAAGCAAAAATAACTATAGTGAAATTTTAAATTCAATGTGTGTTTCTTTACCTAAAATTTCCCTTGAAAAACAAACAGAAAAATATTCATATATTTTAGCATTACTGAAATATCAATGAATGCTAAACTGACACCTACTTGTGGAGAAATATGTTTCATCAATTTTATTTGAAATAATTAAAAAATCCTGACTAAATGCTAAGAAATGATCCTAACTATATATTAGATAGCATTTTTTGTCAATACATAAATAAAAATAAATAATTGACCAATAAAATGTACAACAGGGAAAGCACGAGAGCTTGACTTTAAGAGCAAAGTGACAGTTCTGAGAAGTTGGAACATCTGGGTCCTACTCCAAGTTTAACCATAAATTTTTGTTTGACCATGACCATGTCATTTCTATTCTCAATTTTAATTTATTCAGCTGCAAAACAAGGATAATGTATCGTCTATTGGTGTCTCTTTCAGTGGGAATTCAAGAGTATGAGCTAGTGATTTAATGTGATATCAATTACCAAGATGAAGTAATATTAAGAAATAATGATATTTCTCGTTCTTATTACATAGAAGAAAAAAAATCACAAAATTACATTTTACTGTAATTCTTTTTAACGTAAATATTACTCCATCTGTGCTGTGGATTTGAGTTACCCTCTGGTGTCATTTTCTTGTTCCAATACATTTTTGTTCCCACCCATGGTGGTGTGCTCTTGTTGTCAAATACATTTAATTTCTCTATGTTATATCCTAACAATATAAACATATGCATATTGTTTTATACAATATTTTTGTATAAAAATTTTTATATTTTGTTTGTTTTTAAAGCATTCTTTCTTGGTTTTGAATTTTAGCATTTTTACTGTGATGTTTATTGTCCTTTCGTTTCTGATTTTTTTTTTTTTTTTGGCCACATTGTGAGGCATGGGGGGTCTTTGTTCCCCGACCAGGGATCGAACATACAATTGACCTGTTTGTTTTTAAAGCATTCTTTCTTGGTTTTGAATTTTAGCATTTTTACTGTGATGTTTATTGTCCTTTCGTTTCTGACTTTTTTTTTTTTTTGGCCACATTGTGAGGCATGGGGGGTCTTTGTTCCCCGACCAGGGATCGAACCCATGCCCCTGCATTGGGAGCTCAGAGTCTTAACCACTGGACTGCCAGGGAAGTCCCTCATTTCTGATTTTTATAACTGAGTTCTCATTCTTTCTCTCTCTCTCTCTCTCTCTGGGTCAAACTAGATAAAAAATTTTCACTTCTGTTGATCTTTTCAAAGAAGTAGTTTTTAGCTTCATTAGTTTACTTTATTGTTTTTCACCGTTCTGCTTCCTTTAGATTTAGTTTGCTCTTCTTTCTCCCCATTTCTCCAAGGTTCTGTTCATTTTTATTAACTATTATCTTTTTCTCTTCTTCACATTGCATAATAGCTATCATTCTACCTTCACATGAGGTGAGTTTTTCTTCTACTGTTGACTCTCTCGGTGACTCTTTGAAAATTTCAGATACATTTTTCAACTACAGAATTGCTATTTGGTTCTCTTTTATGATTTCTGTGTCTTTATTGATATCCTCTGATGAGCCCTTGTCATCATGCCTTGCTCTATTTCCCGAAACTGGGTTTCTATTAGTTCCTGCTTTTTTCCTGTTTATGGAACACACTTTCTGTTTCTTTGCGTGTCTTGTTGATGACTGGACATTTTAGAGAACATATTCTTTAAATGCCGGTCTGCGTTGTCCTCTGGATTCTGAGCCCCCTCCTCCAGGGCTTTTTGTGTTGTCATTTGCTTGCTTATTTGGTTCGTGATGTGGCTGGCACACTTCAGTGGTGTCTGTTTCCTGCACAGTGTGCAGCTCTGATGTTTCCCCTCGGTAGACGCAGCGTCCTCTCGGAGTGAGAGTGTGTTTACAAGGCCTGTCTTCTCTCCAGTCTCTCTGTTAATCTGTCTGCCTGGTGGTATCGCACCAGCTGTTCCGCTCCACTAATTTTCAGCTGATTGCTCTACTGTTTTCAGTAATTTTCTGGGACATACCTTGTTTCACAGTCTGCTGCCGTTAAATCTGGGCCTGTTGCATGAGTCATCCTTGAAGTCATTCCTTGAGGTTTGTTTCTGCCCCAGCTATCTCTTTTTTTAGCGCTTCCTGCTCATTTTCTACGTGGTTTATGGTGCGCCTTTTTGCTTTCATGGCTCCTCCTAATACTTTAACACCACAATCTCCATTTTTTGCAAGAGTGCCCTTATATGTCAACTTTGCCACATCCCGTTTCAGATAAGTCAGCTTGCTTGAGGTGAGTGTGGAGCCCTCCTCTTTGCCTGCCTCTCCCTGTGCATCGCGGCTCCAGAGCTGAGCGGGACCACGGGCTGCGTCTCTCAGAGGGACACTCTTGCTTTACGAGCGGGTCCGTGTGCTGGGAGCCTTGCTTGCCCTGGACAGGGCTCTCAGGCCTGCGTGCCCTGGAGCCAGGATGGCTGGGCCCTCCCTGTTTCTGGTCCCGCGTGCTGGACACGACCACGGCCCTGAGCGCCGTGTCCGCTGGCAGGAGAGACCCACACTTCCCAGCTGCTCTCGCGGAGCAGAGTCCCCCCAGCGTGACCTGGGGGCTGAGAAGTTTAGCGACCTGCTCCCCCCGTGGGGTCACCACCGCCCTCAACAGGGAACCGGCAGGAGTGGGAGCCCTGTGTCCACGCTGTTCACATTCCGACCGCAGCTTCTGTCCCGGGGCTGCAGGCGGAAGGAGAGAGCAGATTCTGGCTTAAACGGCACAGACTCTTGCAGTTTAGGTGAGACTTAGTAGATTTTCCCGAGTAAATGTTTCTTCATTTGCTGTATGCTCTTAAGACAATTTCTGGAGACTTTACATGCTTGGTTTATACCTCTACCTACCTACCTATCCGTCTCTCTATTTATCATCTACCTACAAATTGTTTTTTAACTGCTACGGTTGTTTTTCTGGGAAGAGGGTCCATGAAGCATGTCAGGCCTCCATTCCAGAAGCTCTCTCTTATATTGTCTATTCTTAATGTGACTTTAGGATCTAAAATGATTGCTTTCCATCCTGTTTTTTCTTTTGTATGTTTGGATATGGATAGACATTTATCTCTAAACACAGATATTTTTAGCTGCAGTTCACGTACAAATTTTGTTGTGTAATATTGTCATTGTCGTATAACTCATAATTTCCAAATATCTCTGTGAGTTCTTCTTTGATATATGGATGGTTTAGAAATATATATTTTTAAATTGCAGACAATTGGGGATTCATTTGTTTGCAGGGCAGCAGGGTCTTTTTTTACCCCCCATGGTATGAAGCCTGCTGTAAATTATGGGCCCTGCCATATACTTAATCCTTCTTTTTCTCAAGGAAAACGGTCAGTATTGGAAGTGAGGATGGTCTTTGTGGTCCAATTCATTCGATCACCCTACCTCAGTGTCTTAGTCACTTTAATTCCAATACCAACTACCCGAAAACATACAAATGGGGTCACCCCCTTAGTGTTCTAAAATCTTAAATGACAATATCCTCTTTTCTCACCACAAATAGCTATATTTCCAAATATCACCCTATTTTATTTCTATTAAAACATCTGTCCCCTCAAAATCCAGCTCCCTCTCTGCTCAACTACTGCATTTATATTAATCCTACCTAACCCGTCCACTCTCCCGGGGAAATGTATGTAAAAATATTCATAAAAGACCTCTATTCCCAAATAGTTTAAAGTGATTTCTGAGTAGACTATTCCTCATTATTCTGTAAGCCAACGCTTCCCACTAGTTTTTTGTAGATAATACCCTCTTCCATGCCTCCTATATTTTACGTCTCCCCTCTCCTTTCCAGCCTTTGTCTTCAACGTAACAATTTGATATTTAAAGGTGTGCTTTTATTTTACTCTCCATCTTTCTTTTCCTTCATAGGCGGTTACAAGACAAGAGCTAGTCTAAAATAACCTGCCTGAAGTCATTCCCCACCTTTCATGATCCAGCTATAATGAACACACCCTTGATTTAAACTTCAGTTCAGACACAATCCTCAAGGAACCCTTTTCTGAGTGAGTTCATCCACTTCAGGTGTCGGTCCTGTTTGCTGCCGTAGCATCCTGTCGTTACTTCTAACTCCCCAACTATGGTTTTACAGTTTCCGTATTCTAATGATAACAGAGACACATGCTACATGTGTGCATGCTTAAACATGCTTAAATCAGCTTAGTGTATGTAACACACCCACAGAAGCCCACTGACTCCATAACTTAAATGCAGGGCTTTTGGGTGTGGAAACTTGCTTGTGACCACACATATTTCTCTTCTACACAAACAACTGCTACTTTTTAGGCTCCATCTCTGGAGAAGCCTAGCCAGTGATCCACGCCCCCAAATTTTCTACTTTATGACTTTCCCCTACATTATACATTTGTCCAGGATGGTAACAGACTTCACTTTTTGGTCCAACTAGACCTTGTAAGTTCTTCGCGTGTATATACCTGTTGGTTGGCTATGTTCTGTATAAATGTGTTCATTATTCTTCTGGTTTTCTTAAGTTGTCGCCCTTAGTTCAACTGACTCTTCCAAATATGATTTTTTTTTTTTGGCCATGCCAAGTGGCATGTGGGATCCTAGCTCCCCGACAAGGGATCGAACCCGTGCCCCCTGCAGTGGAAGTGTGGGGTCTTAACCTCTGGACCGCCAGGGAAGTCTCCCAGATGTCATTTTTAACCTTAAAGGTTAAAACAATGGCTTATCATTCAGTATTTTTATGGTTATTTGGCCGGATCGAACCCGTGCCCCCTGCAGTGGAAGTGTGGAGTCTTAACCTCTGGACCGCCAGGGAAGTCCCCCAGATGTCATTTTTAACCTTAAAGGTTAAAACAATGGCTTATCATTCAGCTCCCCGACAAGGGATCGAACCCGTGCCCCCTGCAGTGGAAGTGTGGGGTCTTAACCTCTGGACCGCCAGGGAAGTCTCCCAGATGTCATTTTTAACCTTAAAGGTTAAAACAATGGCTTATCATTCAGTATTTTTATGGTTATTTGGCCATGTGGGTTGCACATTGGTTTCTCTGGAAGCAGACGCCCATTTGGAGTTGAGGCTACAAGATGTCTACTGGGTATCAAAGGCCGAGGAACGCAGGGCAGCCCGACGAGAGCCTGGCCAGCCTGGCGGGCGGTCTGCAGTGAGCGTGGCCCGTCTGAATGACCTTATGGGACCAAAGCAGCCGGGCACTTGCCCTGCCCCGCTGGGTCACCTGGTGCAGGCTGCTCAGGGGAGGACCTCAGCTTGGGGAACGGCTCTCTGCAACCCAGGCAGGCCCCCAAGCAGCTGAGAGCTGAGGCCGTCTCCTGAAGCCACTGCCCGGCTGGGCGGCACAGGCTTTGCCGAAAGGAATCTGAGCGGTGTATGTATCTCGGGGTCTACAACATGTGTGCACGCGTGTGTGCAATGCACGTGTCTATAGGAGGGCCTAGCGGTTCTGTGAGGTCAGCGGACAGGGTGGTGATCTCCAGCCTGGTGAGCGAGTGTTTGCACGAGCAGTGTCTTCGAGCTGAGCTTGGAGAACAAATGGGCATCTATACCACCTTGCAGCCCTCACTCTCTCTTGCTCCATGATCGGTTATGTCATTGGCTTTGAAAGCTACAGATAAATCACGTGGCTTTTAACATTAACTCATAAAATACAGTCCAGAGTCACAATTTGGCTGCTGACAGCTGGTGTGACCAGCTTATGTTTATGCTTGTGTTTCAGGCACAGACGTTAAATTACAATATTATGGATCTTCTCACAAAGTCCAATTACCTGTTTTCAGAATTAAAGTTACTGTTTTGAGAGAGTTTAACATTATTTTTCAGGGATTTCTTTTGTGTTCTGGGGCGATAACAGTTTGCCAGACAGGAATTGTTATGTAATTTATGGTTTATTTGTTGTTATCTCTTTTTATTATTTTCCTTCAATTCTTATGCTTAGCTTTTAAAGAGATATGGGAGAATTAACTCCCTCCTTTTTTTTTTTTTTTTTTTTTTTTTGGCAGTACGCAGGCCTCTCTCCGCCGTGGCCCCTCCCTCCGCGGAGCGCAGGCTCCGGACGCGCAGGCCCAGCGGCCACGGCTCACGGGCCCAGCCGCCCCGCGGCACGCGGGATCCCCCCGGACCGAGACACGAACCAGCGTCCCCCGCATCCGCAGGCGGGCCCCCAACCACTGCGCCACCAGGGAAGCCCAACTCCCTCCTTTAAAGATGATGTAACTTTTCACCAACACTCACAAGCATGCACAATATTAGGCCAAAATCTTGTGCCTAAAGATCATGGCACTTAACTCTCTATAGAAAATAATATATTTTTGGAACTGTACATTTATCATCTCCTGGAGAGGAGAAGAAAAAAAGATTTTGCTTCTTTGTCATTACAGTTAATTCAAATAGACTCAGCAGCTAGACTTTCAAGATATTTTATCAGTATGTCAACCATGACACAATGAAAGCGTAAACCCTTGTTCTCAGGATTAGAGAAGAAATTCCTTTTCAAAGCATAATTACTAGAAATGGAATAACCACTTGCTGAGGACAATGCTAATAACCAGGAATTACACTATGAGCTGAACATTTAAAGTTTCACACACAGGCGTACATCTCTAGCCTGTACTTGGGGGGTATATAAATTGCACTTTATTCTGTGCTAAAGGCTTAGTGTGAAGTGGTTTCAACAACCCTGTCATCCTGGTTTTTTCTCATAAAAATATAAACAGTGGTCGATAATTAGAGGAACCATATCCCCTGTAGTAGTGGAAATAACAATGTTTTGCTTTTGGATAATAGTTCCATATTCCTCCGGGAAACTGAATTCCTTAAGAAACAATAACCAGATATCTTTGAGACCATCGTAGAGCAGCTGCTGTGTTGATTTCTATTCCACTGAAATATGCATAAAATGTCGTGCAAATTACCGTGAAAAGCTTCCTGGCCAAAACAAAGCGATTACCTCATGATAAACCCATCTCCAGTTAGTTTTCAGACGGCTACACAGAGGAAATATCACACGTGAATAAAGGTCTTTAATTCCGGAGAGTTCTCATTAACCGAAAACTACATAGTACAGAGTAACTGTTTTAATGAATCTAAATCTGGTGTTTCTTAACACGATTTCCTCAAGGAATCCTCTTATCTTCCCACATCCCACGGGGTTTTTTGCGTGCACTGAACTCAGTGATTTATTTACTGGCTAACTCTCTTCAGTCCTACCCCACATCTGAAGAATTATCAAGTCATACTAACTAACTATCAAAATAAATCTCAACTTACGCATACCTACACTGCTTCCGATCCCTGTTTTTTCTTTATTTTCTTTTTGCCTGGGTCTCAGCATTAGTGTTTTGGTTTCCTGGTCTCTGTCACACCCTCCTTAGCACTATGAGGCCACACATTCTGAGTTTCTAATCACTTCATAGTACTTTCATTTTCTAATTCTATTCTCAGGCCATTTGGGGCTGAACTGTGTCCCCCCAAAGTTCATATGTTGAAGTAGTAACGCCAAGTACCTCAGGATGTGACGGTATTTGGAGGGAGGGACTTTACAAAGGTAAAATGAGGTCATAATCCCGTGAGATTGTCCTTGCAAGGAGATTAGGACACTGACCCACACGAAGGGAAGGCCATGGGCAGATGTGGTGAGAACAGCCTCTGGGAGCCAAGGAGGCCTCAGAAGACGCCGGTCCTGCTGAGACCTTGACCTCAGACCTCACATGAAATTCTCTGTTGGTGCCACTGCTGTGGAGGATTTGGTGGAAATGGAGATGGATATTTAAATTCATCAGGGACTTTACTAATAATAACTTTATCAATTATGAGTCTTTGGAAGGGTCAACTGAGGAAAGGGTCTTAGTACTACCATGTCTTCTCCACAGCCGGTGCTCAGGGATGACCTGATGCTGCTTTGGTCTGAGGACACCCCTTGCTGATGGTGATAAAACTGGGGCTGCTTCATGGATGGTGAGCGGACAGAAGGTGAGGTGCCCCTTCTTTAGATCCAGTCCTTTGTCTGTTGGCTGTAACTGAGAGTGAAAGGGACTATGGAAAGGAGGGCAGTCACCCACAGTAGGTCCCAAAATACATTTTCTTTCTCTAAGCACGTAGGAGAGAATCAAGTTCTGGAAAAGAAATCATTGCTGGATACTGACTACCAAGTATACCTGAAGGATTTCTATCTTGATGGAACCAGCCAGATAAAAACAATCCAATGTAGATAAAGCCTGGGCTTTGTCTCCTGATCTACTTTCATTTATCATTACTTATGAAATGAGCTTTTATCCTGCAATTAGTAACTGATCCTGGCCTGCTGCAGTTTATAACTAAACTGATAGTTGACAAATTTCCAGTGGTGGCTCCTTTTTTATCTTCAGAAGTATTCTCATGTGAATAAAAAGTATATGGTAGCTATACCTCCAATATTTTCACCTGACTGGGTTTTTAATTTATTTTTATTTTTATTTTTTTTTCACAGTACGTGGGCATCTCACTGTTGTGGCCTCTCCCCTTGCGGAGCACAGGCTCCAGAAACACAGGCTCAGTGGCCATGGCTCATGGGCCCAGCCGCTCCGCGGCATGTGGGGTGCCTCCTTTTTTATCTTCAGAAGTATTCTCATGTGAATAAAAAGTATATGGTAGCTATATCTCCAATATTTTCACCTGACTGGGTTTTTAATTTATTTTTATTTTTATTTTTTTTTTCACAGTACGTGGGCATCTCACTGTTGTGGCCTCTCCCCTTGCGGAGCACAGGCTCCAGACACACAGGCCCAGCGGCCACGGCTCACGGGCCCAGCCACCCCGCGGCACGCGGGATCCCCCCGGACCGAGACACGAACCCGTGTCCCCTGCATCGGCAGGTGGACTCTCAACCACTGCGCCACCAGGGAAGCCCATGACTGGGTTTTTAAAATGTCACATTTTAAACTCCTTTTCTAGATGAGAGATGGGTGAAGTAAAAAGGAAGAAAAAGTGATTTTATTTACCATTTCTTGTATAGTCTCTATTTATTCAAAAGTATGTATTTGATAGACAATTAAGCAAAATCAAGACAGTAGTGCATAGACAAAATGATAACTTTAATAAAGAACTGGAAACCATAAAAAAAAAGGAAGTCCGGGAATTGAAGAATACAATAACAAGCCTAAAGAGTTCAAAAGAGAGCTTTGACAACAAACCTGATAATGAAGAACAAAGAGTCAGCAAACTTGCAGACAAATCACATGAAATTAGCCCATTAGAGAAACAAAAAGAATGAAAGAATGAGTAAAGACTATGTGAATTATGAGAAACCATCAAGCAAATGCATATTCAAACCATGGGAGTCCCAGAAGGAGAAGAGAGAAAAAAAGGAGGAAAGCTATAAAAATAAATAATAAGTCAAAACTTCACAAATCATGGAGAGATATGGACATCTAGCTACAGGAAGCTCACAGGACTACTAACAAGAATAACCCAAGGAAAATTACTTCAAGACATATTACAATCAAAATGTTAAAAGTCAAAAACAAAGAGAGAATTTCAAAAGCAGCAAGAGGAAAACAACTCATAAAGGCAACCCCCATAAGGCTGTCAGTGGATTTCTTTGCAGAACACTCACAGGCCAAGAGGAATGATATATTCAAAGTGCTAGAAGAAAAAAAATGTGCCAACCAAGAATACTATACCCAGTAAAACTGCCCTTCAGAAATAAAGGAGAGATAAAGACATTCCCAGATAAGCAAAAGCTAAGGGAGTTCATCACCCCAGATGTGCCTTACAACTAAATGCTAAAGAGAACATATAGGTTAATGCAACAGAACAGAGATCCCAGAAATAAATTCACATATACAGTCAACTAATATTTGACATGGAACCAAGAGTACTCAGTTAGAGAAGACAGCCTCTTCAATAAATGGTGCTGGGAAAACTGGACAGCCACATACAAAATTGAACCCCTATCTTGCATGACTCACAGAAATTAACCAGAAATGGGTTAAAGACTTAAACATAAGACCTGAAACCATAAAACTCCTAGAAGAAAATGGGGAAAAAATCTCCTTAACATTGGTCTTGGCCATAATTTTTTGAATATCCCATCAAAAGCACAGGCAACAAATAAAAATAAACAAGAAGGGTTACATCAGATTAAAAAGCCTTTGCACAGGAAAACACACACACACATATACAATCAATAGAATGAAGAGTCAATCTACAGAATGGGAGAAAATATATGCAAGTCATATATCTGATAAGAGATTAATATCCAAAATATATAAGGAATCAATACAACTCAATAGCATAAAATCAAATAATCTGATAAAAAAAAATGGGCAGAGGACCTGAACAGACATTTTTTTCAATGGAGACATACAGATGGCCTGAAATGAAATGTGCTGAACTTTAATTCTTACATAGTCTTTCCCATTCTGTGCCCTTTGAGTATTTAATTTCAACAGATAGAAAAGAACCAGTAATAGCGCAGTGGGTTGGAAGGAAGGAATTGGGGTCGCACTGGGCTGAGTTCCTGGCCTGCCCGTCACAGCTGTGCCATCTCAGGAGCACCGCTTAGTGCCTTTGCCCCCTGCCCCCCACTTCCCCCCTGTAAAATTGGCAGAGAGACCATAAGGGTTACATAAGATCATAATTAGAGGATGGAACATAGATCCTGACATGATGAACATTTATCACCATTATCATGCCCAGTGTGGCTGCATCCAGCTTTCCTTCCTCACAGCTGAATGCCTGTGACATAACATCAGAAGTAACCAGTCTTTCCCCTCTGTTCGATAGAATAAGCAAGTTATCAGGAAGTTTGTAGCTACCTGATCCCTGACCCAGAACCATTCAGCAGGCTCTGCGCCCTCCTACTCAGCTGTGACCTTGAACAAAGCCTGGAATGGCCAGGACACTGTCTTCCTATACAGAGACCAGGCTAGGAAATTGTGACGGTCCTTGTCACATCTAGATGTTTGGAATTGTATGAAGTAATTGACTACGAATAAATCTCATAAAACCTGAGTTCCCAGGAGTCTGTCATCATCTTTACAGGCTGCCTCCTAAAAGCTCGTCACTGTGGTTTCATCCCAGGCTCATCTGCCCCTCTGTGCCCCACTCATGATGGGGGATATTTTTCTGTACTCAGTCTGATGCAGTGCAGATCAATGGTTTAGAACCACAGTTGGTCTGTTGAAAGTCATGCTGACAAATGTCCATACAAAGTGCTGTCTTAATGGGAGACAAACAAGTGCAGAGAGCAGATTCTGAAGACGTGCCTGCCCACTTCAGAGTAGTATCTAGAATGTCCTCGTATGTATCCTGCGGGGGGGGGAGTCTCTTGTTTTTTCTTTTTTTCTTCTTAAATTTTTTACTGGGGCTATTATCCAGTATATAAAAAGTATTGGGGCTTCCCTGGGGGCGCAGTGGTTGAGAGTCCGCCTGCCGATGCAGGGGACGCGGGTTCGTGCCCCGGTCCGGGAGGATCCCACATGCCGCAGAGCGGCTGGGCCCGTGAGCCATGGCCGCTGAGCCTGCGCGTCCGGAGCCTGTGCTCCGCAACGGGAGATGCCACAGCAGTGAGGGGCCCGCGTACCGCAAAAAAAAAAAAAGTACTCATGCAGGAAATTAAGGAAGTCATTAATAAGGAAATTATAAGTAACTGAAAATTATAGAAAAAAATGACAAAATGCATACGGGGTAATGATAAAAGGGGTCTCCTTTTTAGATAGGTTTTAAGGTGGGTTTCCATGAAGTGATTATAAGTTCATTAATGAGTATCCATGTTCTATCTAAATACAAAATAAAGAATTCAATGCTTACTTTTAGACTGGCAAACAGTGGCTATTGTGAGGCCAATTGCCATAGCAAACATCTCATGTACCCTAACTCAGCATAAGCTGGTCCAGTGCAGATCTAGGGTAAAGGCTGTGAGCGCAGATGTGGACGCCCTAGATTCTTCCTCAGGCTTTGCTGCTCCTGGTCCCTTTCCAGCAGCATTTGGTGTTTGGGGTTCTCAACAGGGAATTTTAAAGAGACTCGCAGCTTGCCTGGTCCCTCGATATCATTGAAAGGTCCCAGAACCCTGCCCTGACCAGGGACACCCAGCATCTGGGGGGAGCCCACGTCCTCAGAGCACCCTGGCCGAGGGGTTCTTCTCACAAGCACAATTCCTGCATTTATGGCAGATGCTCAGCAGACTTTCAAAAGCAAATTCGAGGATGAACGAACAATGCTTTTCAGTCGACTTCTTTATCAATGAATGATTAAAGAAATGTTATTCTCAAACTTTTCTCTCTACAGAGCCTGTTTCTGAATTGTCAGTCATTAAATATCGAGAGATGTCTTTGTGACTTTTAAAAAGTCATACACAGTTTGATGCTTAAACATTCCAATTCTCTTTAGAGTTTGAAACCTTAGATCCTTGATGTTAATATTCCAGATCATCAAAGGATTTCAGGCTGCATCCTTCGGCTACCATTTTGGTTTTGATGTCAGACTGGGGATTCCTATAGATAATTGTCAACTGTTCCTAAAGGAAAAGAAGCGAAAGAAATAAAATTTTTCTCTTAACATAAATGATGAACAGAGAAATATCTGTATCTAAGGTAATTTAGTCTTCAAGAAACATGTCTCAAGGGTACCTCAGCAGTTTTGGATTGTAGTTATGGCTGATTTAAATGACTCATGCCCCCTTGTGGATCTATTTTGGGCTTCGAATAGAAAAAAGTAAATTGATCTCACTTTACAAAAGCCTTCACAACTTAAAATTTATCAGTATCTAAAAGGATCTTTTCTGCCAGGTAAAAAATACTTTCATTTTTTTTCAGAAATCTAAATAAATTCTCCAAAAATTATTTATTTATTGTTCAAAAATATGTATAATGTTTAATCTGGTTGAGATAGTCTATGGCAATGTTTATCATTCCTTTAAATATTTGCATAGACCTATTTGGCTATATTTTTAGTCAGTGCCTTTTTTAAGGTATTATCTCCTGCTTAATTGTTGGAATTTATTATTGTCTTCCATTTTGTAAGAAGTTTGTACATACACTACTATATATAAAATAGAGAACCAACAAGGACCTACTGTGTAGCACAGGTAACTCTACTTAATACTCTGTAATAACCTGTTTGGGAAAAGCATCTGAAAAAGAATAATTATATGTATACGTATAACTGAGTCACTTTGCTGTACACCTGAAACTAACACAACTTTGTAAATCAACTCTACTCCAATAAAATTTAAAAAAAAAAAAAAGAAGTTTGTGTACTAGACGGAGTGGTGGGGCCCGCCGTAGTGATGTGTCCACGTGTCCTGAACCTGCCCCCGGGGGGCGGTGGCTGCCACCCTTCCCTGTGAGCCCCCTACACATGATCGGTTGTGCAGCCGTGAATATGCACCGAAGCCTTGTTTTGAAAATCACCTGTGATAACGCATGTCAGTATGTTTTTGAAAGAGTGAAAAAAAATGTAATTATTTTTTAATACAAGGGTTATTTTAGAGATCACAATCCTGTGTACAATATATGCAAGGGGTGTTTTAGAGGGTTCTAGCACATGCAGAAATCACAGAAGCAATCACCCCCTTCAGAAGTTAACAAAAAAGCCATCCGTAGCTAATGCATAGAACTAGAAATGAACATTCTCTGGCAAATGTCCGTGTCCTCTGTTAAGTGTGTCTACTATAGAGGCACAGTCCTGTCTCACATACTGCTGGTGGGAGTGTAAATTGGTAACAGACTTTAGAAAACTAGCTGGTAGTATCTACTGAGGCTGAATATTCTTTATGATCTAATGCAGGAATTCCATTACTAGGAAAATACCCAATAGACACTGATACATATGTTCACCAAAAACATGTGTGAGAATGTTCATGGTTGCCCCATTCATAATTGTCCCAAACTTAAAAGCCCCCCCATGCCCGTCAGCACTTCTATGGTGAGTAGAGCTGAGGTGTGTTCACGCAGTGGTGTCCAGCGTTGAGAAGAAAGACCTGCAACTTCAGGCAACAAACGGGAACGAGTTTCAAAATAAAACACTGAGAAAAAGATGACAAGCATAGACACATTTTACTATGGGATTATATAAAATATAGAACCAGGTAGAATGAATCTATACTTTTAGAAGACAGGATGGCAGTTACCCGGAGGGAGTGAGCTTGTGATCTGAAGGCAGCGAGAAACTTCCTTTTTTTCCCTGAATTTGAATCTTGACGCTACTACTGACTCGCTCTTGACTTGGTGAATGAAGTGAAAACCTCTCTATCAATTTTCTCACCAGTAAGACAGGGATAATAATAGCCCTACCTTTTTAGGTTTTTAGAAGAATATCCAGCAAACAGTGAACTCTCTATAAGATATCATGAGCTCTATATAATATGCAATGAATTATATACGACATTTTCTCTAGAATGTTCTCTAGACCAGGGATGCTTGTCAAAGGGGCATCTAATTTATGTCATATTTTTTAAAAAGAGTATGTTTAAATATTAATTTTAAATTAATTTATATATATGAATATCAAACAGAAGAAAAACACTGTGTTTTAGTTGTATGTGCATATGAGTCTGAGGTTAAGTTTGGTTATAAAAAAGTAAGTATAAATAACTAGCCCTTTCAGTAGTGAACAACTCTTGCTTAGCAAAAATACTGCTTCCGTTGCTACAAGGGGATTAAGTATAGATGTGTATTTAAAAAGTTAAGTGAGCTCTACAAAGACACCTAGACAGAAAATTAAACTTCATATTGCGTTTTTGGTCATAAAGCAGGTTGTTTTTCCCTCTAATATATTGAGAGACTGAACATGCAAGCAATGAACAGACCGTGTATGACAAGAGAACTCTGACCCATGGCCTCAACAGCAAGGTCAAAGACCGTGGCTTCCTTATGTATTTATTTATTTGGGGGCCCCGGGGTTTTACCTGAGGACCAGACAGAGGAAATCACCCCCATAGGAGCCCCTCCTGGTGGGGCCCCTCTCCAGCCACCCCCGACTCCCACAGTTAGCACCGTGGGCGTTGCAGCCTTTCCCTTTTCCTTCCTAAAGCTCACCTATTCCTCTGCCTGCCTCTGAGTCTCTGCCAGAACACAGGTGACCACCGACTCCTGGGCTACAGAAAGCTCTGAATAAATAGCCTTTTTTTGGTTCTCATTTGAGTGGTCTTTGCTTGTTTCTACAGAACTGACCACTGTTAAAACCGACCTGCTTGATAGGGAGGCATTTCAATTAGAGGAGAAAGTCGTTCTAGGGAATTCCTTCTGTTTTTTCTTAAAGCCTTTGACTTTTGCTGGGGAAATCTCATATTTTTGTAGCTAGCCTTTCAGTGTCTGAAGGAGGTGATGCAGTATGTCTAGGAATAACATGTGAGAAATCAGGGAAGGGACTTCCCTGGTGGTGCAGTGGCTAGGACTCCACGCTTCCACTGCAGGGGGGCCGGGTTCGATCTCTGGTTGGGGAACTAAGATCCTGCAAGCCGTGCAGCAAAGCCAGGAAAAAGAAAAGAAACCAGGGAAGCTCATTTGAGGCAGGAGATAGATGGGCTCCAGGCTAGACATTTACTCTTGGTCTCCTGTTCACACTTCCTGGGGTGAGAAGAAGATGGGCTCCTGGCCAGACATTCATTACCAGCTCCCTGTTTACATTTGCTGAAGCAAGAGACAAACGGGCTCCAGGATTACATATTTATGACCGGACTCCTGTCTATATTTCGAGATCTGCACCTCCGTATAAAAACCAGCAACAGAAATAGGGTAAATAATCAGACATTGGACATTTTCATGGCAGGGACAGAGTGGGACTAAACCCTGTTAAAAGATCAAGAGGTCATACATTTCCCATCCTTGGGGCAAGGGAGACATTGCACAAGTGCAGAAAGGTTCCTTGGGGGTCAAAAAGGAGGGGGCACCACCCTATAATATGTGATGCTAAGGCCATCCCATAGGCTTCTGGGCTGTAATCCATCTTGGAAAAAAGTTGCCCACGCATGATGGGGAGGGTCCTAGGGCAGGTCAGGTGTGGAAAAAGAAACCAGATAACCGGCCAGAGGTAAACAGAGACCTGGAAGAACTGCCCTAGATGAATGACTTCACCACCTCTTTACTGGGCTCCTCCTCACTGGGGGGACGCCCACACCCTTCCTCTCCGGGCGTGCACCTCTGCCTTGCTTCTGTCTTCACTAAACAGTTTCTCTGTGTGCTCTCCCACGTGTTGCGCTGTGTCTCTAATAATAAACTTTGTACCTGTTTTTACAGTTTTGTCTCCATGAGAAATGCATTTTTCACGGGGGGCAAGAGCTGGGGGTGGGTGGCTAGGACTCCTGGTTTTCATCCAGGATCCCCAGGTTCAGTTCCTGGGCGGGGACTCAAGATCTCGCTTCACCCCACCACTCACTGCTGCCTCTCTGAGATCACTTTTGTCAAGTGTAGGGCTACGTGAATCTATGAGAGACACTTCCAGTCCTACTGAGAGCTCATAAACCCATTGAAATCAGTAGGAATACTGCTCTTTTGACGGGTATCAGAGACATGCCTGTTATGCCCTGCAATTTCCTAGCATCCACACTTTTCCTCCTACTTTCCCCCTTATTCATTGTTTCTGTCTCTTTGATTTTAAAAAAATCTACTTTATACTGTTTTTGTTGCTCGGGATCTATCACCTCTGCTTCTGATTCCAGAATTCGATTACCTGTTGCAGTCAGCACCAGGATTCAGCCTTCTGATACAGAACCGCAGCGTATGATTCACTAAATTACTTGGCTCTCAAAATACCGATCACAAAGCACTGAAGTTTTGCTTCCCCGCTTGTAAGTACGCGATGTACCCAGAATGCTGACCTTCACCTGATCCCGGTGCAGCCAGAAAACAGCGAGTCTTGCCGAACCCTCCCACCCTCCTGTGTTCCAGGAAATACTGACTACAAGGGCCTCCCGCCCCGGATATTCCCAGATGCACCCACTCTTGTCCTTTCTCAGGGCTCCCAGCTGGATGACTGCCTTGCCCACCAGCTCCTCGAAGACGCAGGCCCCTTCCTTTTCTTGGACGTGTTCCTCCCGAAGGAATGTAAACTGGAGGAGCCTTCATTATCTTCTCCTTACTGTCCAATGTGCTTTGTCTATCAGAACTCTCAGCAGCATGTCGACGTGGTATTGGATAGAGTTTTAAATTGACAATGAATCCTCTTCCATCAGGTAATTCTTCATCTGATCGTTTGCCTCTTTAACAGCTAATTGGCATTGTTATTTCATTTGCATACCGTTCCCTGTCAACTGAGTGAATTACTGAAAGATTGGTGAATTCTAGAGCTCGAAATTTCTCCCGCACTGTGAAAACCAAACGCTTCTGTAAACCTGCTCTGTTTCCTGTCTACTCTATATTAACGTGATTTTGCTCTTCCGCTGCCTTCACCAGTATAACTTTACTATTCCAAAAAATAGTAAATACGCTGCCTGGGAAGGAAGACATTGCAAATAATGTTCTTGTTCATTCTGGGAACTTTTTGTAAAGAACCAGCTGTGTGCACTGTGCAATCACAGCTACACCCCACATTG
This sequence comes from Physeter macrocephalus, assembly GCF_002837175.3. Lineage (NCBI taxonomy): Eukaryota > Metazoa > Chordata > Mammalia > Artiodactyla > Physeteridae > Physeter > Physeter macrocephalus. The sequence continues at coordinate 80,122,737 of NC_041228.1, forward strand.
GAAGAGTCACCTTAAACCATACAATGAAATCCAAATAAGCCTCCCCATTTAGCCCCACCCCCTCTGACAAGCTACTGGGACTGAACCCTCAGTACTGGCTTTCCAGGAGTTGCTTTGGTGATCATTTTAACACCATCAACCAAGATTCTTTAATTTCTTTTATTCCCTTTTAATTTTTTTAACTTTTGTTTTACAAGATTTCTGATAGCCATAACATCTATATTCCTCTTTGCTTTTAAAAACCAAAGTAATATTATACAATTTTTCTAAAATTTACAAGTACGAGCTCATTTTCATTTTCATGTTAGACTCTTGGAAAAGAGAGGAAAACACCCTCTCAATGTGTAGCACAGCTTCTTTCAACAGAATAAACACCCAGCTTCCTTAGTCTCCACAACTAGGAGGTTCCCTCAATAACTGGGTTCCTAAACTCAAAAGGTTCTTCCTCCCTTTGTTTTTCATAACGTAATGGCTTATTTACACACAACCCACCTCCACCTAGGTGGCCAGCAGATTCCAAGGGTGTCATTACTGCTCTCCAATTCTCCTTTTTCCCTAGTTAACTGCTTTTTGTAAAGCACTGATTTACACATAATAGGCCTCCCTGCAAATGTAACTCATATACTCTATGGAGGATTGAGAGCAAAGACAGAGACAGTTTCCAGGAGGAGCTACAACAAGGGTTTCCCCATTTTCTTCAACAGTGATTCTCTTTGTTTTACCTAAGGAACCTAGAGCAGCTTGTTTCTTTAAAAAATCGTAGGTTTCGAGGTAAGATCCAGAAGTCTACATTTTCTTTTCCAAGCAACTTAGGTGATTCTGATGCAATTGAGAAATACTAATTTGTCTGATATTTAAACTCCTTTAAACTATCCGTCTCAAACTTTTTGATTATATATGCTTAAAGTAAAATATTTTCGAGTGTATACCTCTGAGCATATTCCTCCCATGAATACATTTATTTAAATAATGATCACGGCCACAAAGTTTTCTCTTCCCTTGTTATTTTTCTGTCAGAGAAACAGTAGTTGTTTTTAATTTTTTCTCAGAGAAGGAATTTGGTGGGAGTTTTAAAATCTTCCCTTTCCTCTGTTTAAATAGAGTCCAGTCATTTTTCTTTTACGACTTTTTGTTGATCATCTTTGCTGTGACTTTCCCAGCTTCTCATCGTCTCCATAATTTGCCTGGTTTCCCATCTGCTATTTCTCAACGAACTTCATCTTGCACATAGCTATCAGTTAAATTTTCTTTAAAAACAAAACAAAGTAAAGCCAAACAAAACAAAACTCTCACTGTGCGTGGAAATAGATTAAGGCCTTCTTTAGACCCTAACTGTCCTCTTCCTAATTCCAAGATCCATAGCAAGACACCCTGAGTTGGCATTTGGAAGGCCAGGTGTTCATCACGCAGTGTCCTCGGGATCAGATGGTTGGAGGGGAGGGAGGAGGCATTGGGGGCAGCCGGAAGGGGAAGTTGAGCTGCCCTGGAGCCCGCGTCTGCCTCAGCCGCCCCAGGGGCTGCCCTGCTCGGGCCCTGTAAACTCAGGCGGGCACCCATCAGTCCTCAGGCGTGGTGCCTGTCCCTGGGCTGCAGCCTCTGCAGCTGACCCAAGACAGTCTACTGCTGTTGCAGCAAAAATAGAAATGAAGTTTTCCCTCCCCTGAGAACAAGGAAAACAAAGGGAACAGCCAACAGGCTGGAGCAGAAACAACCTGGCCTGAAAGAGTTAATCAGGCCTGGTTTGTCTCTTTTTTCAACTGTTTCTAATCTGTAGAGTCTGTAGCTAGATTTGTACTCCACAAAGCTAACTTGTTTTCTTTAACACTATGTGAATTACATCCTACACTCCCTTGTAGCAAATCACCCCTTGTAGCATTTGCATTTCAGAAAAAAGACCCAATTACCCGGCTGGCTGGCGCCAGCTGTGACTTTTGAAATAACTTGAGATAAAGCGGAAGAAGAATGCAAGACCTTCACTACTTTGATCCTTATCTTTTATACCCCGGACTGCGAGAGCCCCACGTATAAAATCTTCCCTGATTCCCGAAGGAGGGGGTGGGCACAGTTCTTGAGGCCTAGCCGGCTGTGTCTTCCCTGCTGCCTGGCAGAGAAAGAAAGCCATCTCTCTCTTCCTCCAAAATCCCTGTCTCAGTATTTCTGTTTCGGCCTCGGTGCCCAGGGAAGCCGATGTTTCGGCAACACTGCCCACTCTCCCGGCAGCTCTGAAGACAAGTCTCTCGTGGAGAGGCTCCAGGAGGCCCATCTCCCCATCCACCACCCCCTCCCGGTCCAAATGTGATCATTTGTGTAATTCCTGAAGCCAAGTTAATATTTATAGCCTAGATACCTTCACAGAACCTACAAGAATCATAGACTCCGACACCTACAGAAGCAATAAAGCTGGGCAGCTTTACGGAGAAAAGCGCTAACATCTGCTAACTCCCTGCTGGCCAACATCACACAACCTGTCCATCTTCATCCAGCAGATTTTAGCCACACAGCAACGATCTTACCCTATTTCACGGACTTTTTGAGAGGATTGTCTTTATCACACAACTGTGACGCTACTGTGTTTTTCACTATCGTACGTCTAGTCTTAGCACCTAGGCTGTGTGAAATAGTTCAATAGTTCAAGCTGTGGTGCGTCTCAGGGTCACCTCAGGAGTTTGGAAGCTGCAAACCCTGGTCCTCCCACAAGCCTGGATCTCTGTTCCTATAGCTCTTCTAGGAGATGCTTCTACATATCAACTTTTGAGGACCTTATAAAATGACAGGCAGTGAAATCCAGAGCTCTGTAGAGTTTTCTAAAACACTCTCAATTATTTTTATACAATTCCTCACGGTTTTCTCTCTTGCAGAAAGAAAAAAGGTGTGTGGTGAATGGTAGGGTGGAAAAATCATTCTCACTTTGGGTGGGTTAACCCCTGTCACTACTTCCAAGAATCTGTGGGCTCTAAGGACGTAATTTACGATTTCTGACACACAATGACATTTTGGTATACTGTACTAATCATCCCAGAGAGTTAGAAATTCTATAACCTTTCACAGAATATAGAGTCGATCTTAAATGAGTTTTTATCGCCTGCCTGTTTCTTCGTACTATACAATATGTAACTCAAACTTCTTTAACATTTCAGAGGAAATTTCTTATTTGATGAAGCAAGCCAAAGTCAAAAAAGATATCAAAAGTGGCAAATGCAAATTTGTGTCAATTCTGTTTGGAAATTAAACCCACGGGACACCTTCAGCCTGGTTATATTTTTACTGCATGTTTCTTCCTGCAGAACTGCAGCTGTCCTTCCAGCATTTAAAAGCCCCTTCACTGGAAGAGCTTGGAGGGTGCACGGCCTCAAGCTGCTTTGTTTCTTCTTAGACGTTTAGAACCACTGCTGCCTGTGGGCTGGCTTCACCCCTGCTACAAACCCCAAAGCTCCAGCCTTTCCACCGGGTACCATCTTCCCACGCACCTTAGCCCATGTTCCTGCTCATCTGGGACCCCCTGTGAGTCCAGCCAGCTGCAGGGGAAGCTAACAGACTGGAGGAGGCATGCTGCCAGGGCTTTGCTTCCCTCTGACCAGAAAAGGGAAATAAAATGAAGCCAGTGTGTGACACTGGTCCTGGTCCATCCTGATGATAAACTTCCTTCCAAGTGGAATAATGGTTTACCTTAAAGCTCTGGTTCCCTGCTACTGTTACAGCGCTTTCAGAATTCTCTTCTCTGCTTCCTCCTCTTTTTAAAAAGGCAATCGGCTTAGGAAAAAACCTTCTGTAAAATCATTTTGCTAAATTGATACATAGACACAAATTTTATACATGGTATTTTCCTTCATAACATTTACACAGACACACAGACACCAATGCACACTCACAGTATGAAATAGATTGTTAGATGTGGATAATATTATCTATCCTCTATCTATCTATATCTATCTATCTATCTATCTATCTATCATCTATCTATCTCACGTTGTGTGTGTGTTTCTATATGTGTATATGTATAGAATATTATCTATCTATCATCATTTACCTATAAAGAAATAAGCCTGTATTGACTCACTACCAATTGAAGAAGTAGAAGGGTACCATCTACCTATGCCTTCTCTACTTCAGGTCTCAATCTTTCCTTCCAAGGTACCGTATCTTGATTTTGTGTTTATCACCTCCCTGCCTTGTTCAAAAATGTTTGTCATGTATGTATATATTCCAAAGCATATATTTTTCACTTTAGCTATATTTGAGCATTAAATAAATAGTGTCATATTGAATGTACCTTTCTGTAGCTTTCGTTTTTGTTTAAATACTGTGATATTTAAGATTTATCTGTGAGGTTATTCTGTAATTGTACTTTGTTTACTTTTCTGCTCTGCAATGTTTATTTCTCTGTACAATTCTTTCTGGTAAAAATATCATAACTTATTTATACATTGCACTAGCAATTTATATAGAGTTGTTCTCCATTTTTGGTATTTACAAAGAATACTCTTGAGAACATTTTTGTACGTGCTTTACAAAGCGGGCCAAATTCTATCTAAATTGTTTTTTGTACTTACACTCCTACCATACGTAGTAATTTTTGCTGAAATATTGGTCATAAAATAATATGTTACATTGTTTGTAGTTTCACATCCCTGAATACAGTTGATGTTGGGCAGTAACTTCATATGTTTATATGATGATACCATTTCCTTTGCTGAAAAATGTCAACTCATGTATATTACCCATTTTAATAGTGGTTATTTTTCTTTTCTTTGTTTTTAGGAATTTTTATATATTCTGAATATTAATTAATCGTAGTATTACAAATATATTTTGCCATTTTGTAGCATAATGTAGCTTCCTTCTCCTGAGATTATAAAGAGAATTTTATACATTTTCTCCTAAATATTTAAAGCTTTCACCTTCAAGTTTAGGTCTCTGATTTTGTGTAAAATGTGAGGTAACATATTCCCCTTGTTTTTGCGTATGGAAAATATAGCATTTGTTATTTCTCTACCTTTTTAAAACTATGTGTTGTACCCTGACATACTTATAGCAATGTGCACTAAGTACTGCTTGCTATACTTAGTGAATTTATGTATGGATAAATTTTTATGTATGGATATACCTATGTAATCATTACCTAGTCACACAGGTGTAATATTCTAAGATAGGAAACATTCTAGCATCACAGAGGGTTTTCTCACGTCCATTCCCAGTCAATAAGCATTCCTGCTCCATGATTTAATCACTCGTATCCCAATCAATCACACACACATTAAACTTTTTCTGAGTGGGATCCTACAGCATGCATTCTTATCCATCTTATTCTCTGGGGAAGAGTTTGTGTGATCTGACTTATTACAACTTTTGTTCTTTTCAAGGAGCTTAATTGAGCATATTCACAAATCATTAGTTTCCTTTGTTTCAGGGGGAGGGCGCCTATTGGAATCCTATGTCGAATTTCTCAGCAGCTTCTGCCATCTCTTAGAATAATCTCATCAGGAAAATGTGCCTGACTCATTCTTCACTCACTCCTGTTTTATTGAAAGAGGTTTTAAAATACCTGATGTTTGGGGCAGAAAAATGTGAAGAAATACTACTGAGATGGAAGTGAAAATAGAAATATATTATTGATTACACATACTCTGTCCTCTGAATTACTTTTACGTACTCAAAATTCAGCAGTTAGAACCTCACAAGCAACAGTTATCCTTGCTGTCCATTTGGAATCTTCCTGATGTATGGAGTCTTCTCTACTGTTGGACTCTATTCCATTACTTCACGTTCTCCTCTTTGCAATGGGGATTGCTGCTTCGTACACCTGTCACCATTCACCCCAAGCGTAATTAGGTCCCTCCCGCCAAGACATCTCCCTCCTTCTCCATCCCTACCCCTCTCCCTGGAGGAGAGGTAGAAAAATTAAAATGAAAAAGATCAATATCTTAAATTTAAACTGCTAGGGTCTGTTTAAATTCTTCCTGGTCTATTTAAACAAAGGCACTGTCTACTTCAGGTCTTCTCAAAAATTATTAATTAAATCTTCATTATTAAAGAGTGCCAAGTGAAGTGAGAGCTGAATTAAAATAAATCAGCCTAATTTCTAAGTTTCCACAAAGCAGAATTTGTTGTAACAATGACTTCTTTGCCTCATGGAAGAAAACTTGTTTGTACTTCAGTTCTAATAAAGAGAAAATGCACTTAAGCTCTATACGCCTAAGTTTTGTCATTTTGTTTGGAAAATGGAGAAAATAATATTAAATAACTTTGAAACATATAAAACACAAAACATCTCCCTGTTGAGAGTAAATATGAAATAAATATTCCCTCGTTGTTTTGACATTAGGAAGAAAATAAATAAAAAGATAATTTGTTTCTGTCTGTGAAAGAGTAAATGACTTGCCATCTCACAAAAGTATAAAATTAGACAAGTTATACGAAATTACTGTTTTGGGATATTAAGACCACAAACAGTGCAGACCTGTGCTTCCAAAGAGGAAGGAATTAACCATCACAGGACAGATTTCTGTCTAGACAGAATGGCAGACAGAGATTTAAAAAGGGAGCATTCCTTCTGAGCTCAGGAGTAGAAATGACATTCCGTGGAGCCCAAGGTGTCTAGCTTTTGTGGGGTAAAGTGAAGGGGAAAAGGAGGCTCTGCAGAGAAAACTCCAGCAGCCCCCATGGGGTCCCCTTTAAGTCCCCAGCTGAACTCCAGTTTGTAAATGTGGAGAGGAAAACGACAAGTCTTGGCAGAGAAAAATCTGTCAAAAGAACCATAACCAAGGATCTAGTAGGTGAACAATTTTTAGAGCTCACAAAAGGCTGAAAAAAATTCAACTCCCACCAGATAGAGTGGAGAAACCTCACTGAATATGGGGAACTTTTAGTAGAAACTGGAAGGCTTGTACTTAGTAGTAGTGCTTAGCAGGTCTAAAAACTATTTTCGATTTAGCTTAATAGCTTTCCTGAAAAACATTTAGCTGTTATAAGAGTAACGTCAGGCCAGAACAAGTTAAACACTCTGTGAGCAAATACAACAAAGAAAGGACTCAAAATTAAAAAAACAAAAAGCCCCGCATCCAATCAAAAATGACTAGACATTCCAAGCAGCAGGAACCATGACCCAGAAGCAGGAGAAAAAAGCAATTAATAGAAACAAAAAATAAATAACTAAATAAAGGACAAGCAAGGTGGAGCTAGAAGATAAGGTTTTAAAAATAGCTATAATAAATATTATTTAAATGCTCAAAACTTTAAAGGAAAATATGAACATAATGAGAAGAGAGACTGAAGATGTTAAATAAAATGTCTAGAGATAAAAAGTACAATATTTGAAGTAAAGAAAAATGTACTTTAAGGGACAACAGATTAGATACTGAAAAAGAAAAGCTTAGAGGATTAGTAAATTTAAAAGTGAACAGGGACTCTGACGTGTGGACCTGGAGTCCCAGCAGAGGGCAGGAAATGCTGAAAAAAATGTGCAGATAGGGGCTTCCCTGGTGGCGCAGTGGTGGGAGTCTGCCTGCCGATGCGGGGGACATGGGTTCGTGCCCCAGTCCGGGAGGATCCTGCGTGCCGCAGAGCGGCTGGGCCTGTGGGCCATGGACGCTGAGCCTGCGCGTCCGGAGCCTGTGCTCCGCAGCAGGAGAGGCCACAGCAGTGGGAGGCCCGCGTACCGCAAAAAAAAAGAAAAAAAAGTGCAGATAAAATGTTAGAAAATTGTCCAAATTTGATGAAAACTATGAAATCACAGCTCATCAAAATTCAAAAGACAAAAAAAGAAAACATATCAAGACACACTGTAATTAATTTTCTGAAAACCAGTAATAAGGAGAAAAAAACTAAAGACAGCTAGAAGAAAAATATCCATCACATGTAGAAGGACGAATGTAACAATATTTACAAAGTTATTAGCAGAAACAGTAGAAGCCTGATGACAATGAAATGGCAGCTCTAAAGTACCACAAGGAAAAAATCTGTCATTTAGATCTATGCCATGTGAAAATATCTTTGAAAAATAGAAAAAAGAAAAACATTTTTCAGAAAACAAAGTGGAGGGAATTTGTCACCAAGAGACTGGCACTACAGAAAGGCCTTCAAACAGAAGAAAATGCTTTTGTATAAAACCTTGAATATATTAAAACAAAAACAAAACAAAACAAAAACCACAAAAAGAATTAAAAGGGCTGAAAATGTTGACTATATAAGTAAATATAAAGAAAAATATTTTCTTATTTTTTAAAGTGATGGTCAAATATTTAAGGCTAAAATAAATGAAATGTATTGTGGACTTTGTATTAACTGAAAAGTAAGATGTATGATTATAATAGCACAAAAAAACGGGTGGGAAATCGAAATATGCTGTTAAAAAGTTCTTACATTATACATTAAATCATAATACCATGAAATGTTAGATGAAAGTAAAATATAATCAGTTAAATCACCTATGGTAAAAACTAGGGTTACCCCGGAGAAAAGACAAAAGAGAGGTTTAGGTAACATTCCAATAGTGGAGACAAAACTTATTATTCCAAAGAGAAAAATGGAAGCAAAGTGCACCTGGGACAAATAAAATGCAAATGTCAAAATGGTTTACATGAAGCCAATGACAGCCATAACTTTTTTTTTTTTTTTGGCTGTGTTGGGTCTTTGTTGCTGCGCACGGACTTTCCCTACTTGCGGCGAGTGGGGGCTACTCTTTGTTGTGGTGCACGGGCTTCTCATTGTGGTGGCTTCTCTTGTTGTGGACCACGGGCTCTAGGCGCACGGACTCAGTAGTTGTGGCTTGTGGGCTCTAGAGCGCAGGCCACAGCAGTGGGAGGCCCGCGTACCGCAAAAAAAAAGAAAAAAAAGTGCAGATAAAATGTTAGAAAATTGTCCAAATTTGATGAAAACTATGAAATCACAGCTCATCAAAATTCAAAAGACAAAAAAAGAAAACATATCAAGACACACTGTAATTAATTTTCTGAAAACCAGTAATAAGGAGAAAAAAACTAAAGACAGCTAGAAGAAAAATATCCATCACATGTAGAAGGAAGAATGTAACAATATTTACAAAGTTATTAGCAGAAACAGTAGAAGCCTGATGACAATGAAATGGCAGCTCTAAAGTACCACAAGGAAAAAATCTGTCATTTAGATCTATGCCATGTGAAAATATCTTTGAAAAATAGAAAAAAGAAAAACATTTTTCAGAAAACAAAGTGGAGGGAATTTGTCACCAAGAGACTGGCACTACAGAAAGGCCTTCAAACAGAAGAAAATGCTTTTGTATAAAACCTTGAATATATTAAAACAAAAACAAAACAAAACAAAAACCACAAAAAGAATTAAAAGGGCTGAAAATGTTGACTATATAAGTAAATATAAAGAAAAATATTTTCTTATTTTTTAAAGTGATGGTCAAATATTTAAGGCTAAAATAAATGAAATGTATTGTGGACTTTGTATTAACTGAAAAGTAAGATGTATGATTATAATAGCACAAAAAAACGGGTGGGAAATCGAAATATGCTGTTAAAAAGTTCTTACATTATACATTAAATCATAATACCATGAAATGTTAGATGAAAGTAAAATATAATCAGTTAAATCACCTATGGTAAAAACTAGGGTTACCCCGGAGAAAAGACAAAAGAGAGGTTTAGGTAACATTCCAATAGTGGAGACAAAACTTATTATTCCAAAGAGAAAAATGGAAGCAAAGTGCACCTGGGACAAATAAAATGCAAATGTCAAAATGGTTTACATGAAGCCAATGACAGCCATAACTTTTTTTTTTTTTTTGGCTGTGTTGGGTCTTTGTTGCTGCGCACGGACTTTCCCTACTTGCGGCGAGTGGGGGCTACTCTTTGTTGTGGTGCACGGGCTTCTCATTGTGGTGGCTTCTCTTGTTGTGGACCACGGGCTCTAGGCGCACGGACTCAGTAGTTGTGGCTTGTGGGCTCTAGAGCGCAGGCTCAGTAGTTGTGGCTCACAGGCTTAGTTGCTCCACGGCATGTGGGATCTTCCAGGACCAGGGCTCAAACCCGTGTCCCCTGCATTGGCAGGCAGATTCTTAACCACTGCGCCACCAGGGAAGCCCCAGCAATAACTTTTAAATGCAGACAGCCTACACACCAGGCTGAAAGGCAAGATTGTCAGGATGGATAAAAGTGTGGCATAAAACATTTCATTTTACATGTAAAGACAAAGATGCATTGAAAAATTTAAAAGATATAGCGTGTAAACACTAATAATAAACAGGCTAAAGTGGTTACATGGATTATCTATAAAAACGGAAATACACACACATACAAAGACCCACACAGGTGTGCGCAAGCACCACGGTGGAAACAGAAATGCAGATGGACTATGCCTCATCCTGCCCTCACTTTGCTCACATTCAGGAAAATGATGGGTAGCAAATGAGATAATCACCATCTTAAGTGGGAAGAAAACAGTTGGGAAAAAAAGAAAAGGGAAAACTCAACCCTGTGGTGTCACTGGTTAGTGACTGAAAATCTGTAACAATAAATGTCAGCATCTGGCCTCCCATAACCCCCAACCACGGCAATTAGGTGCGGACACAGTATGACTTTGGAAGCGACATTTTGGAGGATTCAAGGGTAAGTGAGTGCAGCCACACAAGGAGTCCTCAGTGACCGTGTCAGAGACAAGTGTATCCCACGTCCATCGCTGTTGCAAATCACCACAGACCCCACCTCGCAAGACACGCAGATGTATCAGCCCAGCGCTCTCCTGGGTCTGGGGTCTGGGTGAGGCTTCGCTGAGGCAACTCCTCAGGGTCTTACCTGAGACCAAGCTGTTGGTGGACCGGGGACCTCCTCCAGTCTTGGGGTCTCCTCTGGCTTGCTGGCTGTTGGCGGAATCCCTCGCCTTGCAGTTGTGTCCTTGTTTTCATGCGACTGTAGCCCAGGAACCCCTCTCATCTCCCAGGACTGACCCCAGGCCCTAGCCACATGCCCCTCCCTCTCACAACCCGGCTGTTTGTTTTTCCCAAACCAGCAGGAGAGTCCATCTTCAACCTCCTTTAAGGGCTCCTGTGATTAGGTCAGTCCCATCCAGGATAATCTCATCTTGATTAACTCAAAGTCAACTGATAAAGGACCTTAATTATATCTGCAGATTCCCTTCTGCCAAACAATGGAACATAACCATAGGTGTGGGATCCATATTATTTATGAATCCTGCCTACACACACTGTTAGGAAATTACCAGGCGATGTATACTAGGGCACAGTTAATCTTGAGAGCATGTTAGAATTCTGCCACCATAGCAGGGACCGAGGAACGAAGCTCTCAGGACTCTGAGGATGGGATTTGCAGAGGCACCTCAGTGTTGGGAGGGGGTGACAACAGCAAACCGCCTGGATTTTCCGGGATGGATAACATCTTCCTCATGTCAAGGCACCTGGCAGTGAGGGCAGAACATCCGTCTCAAACCCACTGATGCAGGCAGAAGAGTCTTTGGTACATCCAAGGCAATCCATCTCCACCCAGAACTCAGTCTGAGGAGGTAAATCTACCAAGATCAACTGTGAACTTGTTAGGGACTTATTCAGTCCTGCATTTGTTCTTCTTTTGGCATGTGTTTATTTCATTTCATTACTGGTTCCTTTTTTTTTTTTTTACTGTGGTAAAATACACATAACAAAATTTACCATCTGAACCAGCATATGTATGCATTTATGTATTTATATCTATGTATAGTTGACATGCAATTTTTTAAACTTTTTATTTTATATTGGAGTATAGGTGACTAACAATGTTGTGTTATTTTCAGATGTACAGCAAAGGGATTCATTATTGGTTCCTTTTATGCCATGTGAGTCATTAAAAAAATTAAAAGAACAAGAATATGAAACCCAAAGGGATTTATAACCCATCAAAGTAGGATGAAAATTAAAGTAAAAACATCTAAACAATCAGCAGCTACAGAAAGAAACTTTAAACTTAAGAAGAATCTGATGAAAATACAGCTGCCATTGACCACCCCCTCTGAGGGAGTTTCGTGATTTGGGGAAAGAGTGACCCTTCACATCCAGAATTGCGAAATCAGCTGCCCGTTAGTATCAGAAAGCCCACCAGAACCTTCATACTGTCCCACTGAAGTCCTCATCCCCCTCTTTTGTTAAGTCAATACATAAACCTTACACTTGGGCTATTTTGTGAGTTACTCATTGCCAAGCAAACTTTATCTTTTCTCCTCTTAATCTGTCTATTGTCAGTTAATTTGCAGAACCCTAATGACTAGAAAAAGTATTTTTGCCAACAAATCTGTGACCAAAAAACTCAGAAATTTAGTGCCAAAACATTGTAATAATAAGTTGCAGTTACAGAAAGGTAGTCTCTCAAAAATTCAGTCTTGTCAAAATTCATTTTCAAATGTAACATTCCAAAAATAAAAATTAAACTCTTAAAATGATTAAAATGATGACTATTAAAAGTCAATAAATGTTAAGGATTCAATAATGAGAACTCGGTTAAAAACTGAGAGTCAATAACAAAAATAGCTAAATATCAACAAAAATGTTTCTGTTTTAATTATTTTAAGTGGATTCCACAGCACATTGTTCCTTCAAGATGTTCTGTTAAAAAAAAAAAAAAAAGTACATCTAAATAGAGTTGGCAAGCACTGTGGTCTATTTTTTTTTCCTGAAGACTCACCTTGGTATTTAAAGGGTTTAAGAAGTTCAAAAATGAAGTATCCTGTTTAACTTTGCTTCCTCCAGTGTTTCCCAAAATTCTTGACCAAAGGACTCCTTTTTGGTTTTCACACAATACTTCCTTATACTATTTGTCAACTTGTAAATTTCATTTTTTACTCAGCTGTGCAAAAATGCTACCCCCTTGTGGTGAACCAAGCAACACAAATGTCATAGTAATAATGAATGTCATTATTATGTAAGTGTTTTTATAAAATTGGATATGAGACATTTATTTTGAATCATCTTATATCCTGACAATTGAAGTGATATGTTGACAAAAACTGTTTCTGTTAATACACTTGGAAGACATTGAATACATAATTTTAGCTATTAAAGAAAACTTGGGAGGTAAAAGTCAAAGTTAAATCTGAAAAGGGCATCTTTAGAATGAGAGAGAAGGAGAGATGGGGGTTGGAGAAGAGTCTAAAAATCTCTGTCAATAAAAAGTAGAATTTAGGGAATTTGGGAGATTGAGAGGAACCCCAAAATTATTTCTTGTATTTCAAAGAGGAAGAGAGTTTTGGCTCATATTAAAAAAATTCTAAGAAATTACAAAAAGATATATGTCTATATGTAAAGTTTGAGTAATACATATTTAAATAATATTAGAATTTAGAACTATGAGAAGTATTTACATGCATATAAACCATCAGAGATGAGCTGAAGGCAATAAAATCTAGTCTGCATTGTCAATGACAGTAATAAATGCTGAGGAAACAACAAAGAAGACAGAATAAGATACTGTAACTCCTGCTTGTTGCTAAAGAAAATTGTTAATAATCTAAACGTCTCACTAGCAAAGGAGATTGAAACACTAATTTTTAAATATTCATATACAAAGCAATATTGTCCTCAGATAGAAAAATTAACAGGAAAGAAATGTGATGTGACTTCAATAAATCAAAGGACTAAAAAAACTGAGAGAAGAGGGGAGGGGCAGAATAGGGGTAGGGGATTAGAGGTACAAACTATTAGGTCCAACAAAATAATCTACAGGGATATATTGTACAATACCGGGACTATAGCCAATATTTTATAATAACTATAAATGGCATATAAACTTTAAGAATTGTGAATCATTGTATTGGACACCTATAAATTATATAATATTTTACAGCAACTGTACTTCAATAAAAAAAGTAAACTGTAACTAGTAAAATAAAGTAAAATTAAAATAAACCAAAACTATAGATATTTCAACAGCTCCTGAAAGGATTTAATGGAGGTTGAAACTCATGTTGATTAAAAAAGCATGACTACTAAAGATAGAATGATACATCCTCAAACTGATACTTAAAAATTAACTGAACTAATGGAGACATTCTAATAACTATCAGAATAAGCATATATATTCTATCAAAATAATGATTTAATACTGGCCTAGAATTTCAGGCAATACAATAGATTATAACATAGAAATAAAAGGCATATCCATCAGAAAGGAGGCACAATTATAAGTTGTAGATGATCACTGTTGTCCCAAGTAGCTTAAAAGGATTGTTTAAAAACCTTAGAATTAATCAATATAATTTGATCTGATATATTTATATTCAATGAAAAGTTGAATTGGGTCATATACCAAAATTGCCAGGAAGAAAATGTAATGATAAAATGGTCATATTGACAACAGAAAAAGAGCCAATAAACACACTTGCAATAACTTTTCTAAATATTGTGGAAACAGACATGAAGACAACTTTTAAAAGTAACTGCAAGAAATCGAACAAGTATACAGCATACCGTGCCCCGTGAAGGCAAGTTTGAACATTGTGAGGACAGGTCAGTATTTCACACACCAGTTCACGTGATGGACACGATTCTTGGAATCGCAATCCTTGGTTTCTGGAATATTGCACCTGCTGTTTACACCACTGAGCTTTGGGGCTGTTTGTTACCACAGCACGGCCTGGCTTGTCCTCACTGATACAATGCCAGAAAAATTCAACATTGCAGACAAGTCTTTTTATGCAAAACTCTAATTTTTCATAGTTTCTGATTACATTATATTTTATCATTCCCTCACATATTTTTCTCTTCATCTATCCCATAACTGTTCATACTTCTCAAGGTTCTGTGCCATGTCTTTCTCTCAAATCATTCAATGGCTCTCATTATCATTTACAAGCAAAAAACTCTCCAATGTCTGCTTCGAGTTCTGAAAATTAAAACTATATATACAGAAATGCTACCCCCCCACCCCCACACACACACTCAGAGGCACACAAATACAATTGCCTACTGAGAAAATTCTACTCTTCCACTTAGACGTCTGGTGGGCATTCCTGTTCTAAACTAAATTGACGACCTTACATCATCTGAAGACATTTTAGTTCACTCTCCCATACGACTCAAGTTTTAATAAGTTGACAAATCAACACGTATGTTCCACACACACGCTGTGCATATTTGAGGGTCACAGTCTGCTGAGAAGGACAGACTAATCTCAGGAACATCGATGTCTGTGCTTTGATGTTCACACCCCTGAGAGGAGAGCAGGTGGGGGTCATTTCAGATCCACAGATGAAAATAACTGAAGTTTACAGATGCTGAGAGATGAACTCGAGGACAGAGAGTAGCAAGTGCCAGCGTCAGAGCACAACTGAAATCCAGCCATGCAGGTACTGCCATCCCCGCATCCCTGACAGGTGTGTCCCCGCCTCTGCAGGTTGTACCCTCCTTCCCAGCCCAGGGACTGGGGGCCCGTGACGATCTGGAGCAGAAGTAGGAGACAGGTTTTGTGATCCTGACATGCCGCAACACCCAAAATTGTACATTAGAAGGTGAAATACTGACTTTCATGACGTGGCCAGGGCTGGCACACATCTCTTCAAAACTAATATCTTTAGCAAGAAGAACCAAAATGAATTATGACTAAAATTGAGTTTCTTGATAATCCTCACAACCAGAAGGTAACGGGTTACGCTACAGAGATTAAAATGGAAATATAAGTAAATAAAACAGAGGATGCCTCTATTTTAGAAATCTGCTATTTGATTGTATTTTCAATGAAATAATATTTTTCATACATAAAGTGTTGGTAGTAGATTCTTTACTATTTTGTTTGAAGGGCAAACCTAAATGAAATCATATAGAAAAAAAACAGTATCAAATTGATTATTTGATTCTTTCAATACTTGAAAATTATGTATCTTTTGTCTTTTCAAAAGGACTTTAAGTTCCTTGTGGTTTGATTCTCGTGGGTGTGTACGTACAGGTGTGTGAGTGTAAATGCTACCCACTTACATTTACTACTACATTCGATCTGTATCGGTTGCATAAAGCATTCTCGTCTTATTAACTGAAAACACGATTCACAACAATTTATAGCATACTGGACTACCAAACCACACCAGAATTTACTGTATTACTCCTAAGTCTATCATGCAGTTAAATGGTGTGTGAGAGATTTTAATTTGAATTAAAGAGGCAGACTTTTTCTCTTGCACAGACGCAATCCACGTCTTGGGATAGTAATGTCTGTGCTGAAAGAGACCAAGGTCTTCAGTGGTTGTCAGACTCTCAAAATTAACGGTCAGTGACGGTACGCAGGCGCGTCAGATGCAAGTATTTTTGTGTGTCTATTAATTGGTGGAAAAGACGATTACAGCTCTACTTAATATGAGCAGTAATATTCCATTCCATGTTTGAACTTGGCACATTCAAATCGTTTTATTTAATTTTGTAAAGGGTATAATATTGACTTTAGGAGATTTTTCATCAAAGACAATAATAGCGCTCTTTTCTCTATTTAACTAGAATATATAAATTACCTGCAGAAAAGTAATGACTCTGCCATTGCTAAACCTACAAATATTATATCTGCCTTTGACTAGTGACATTGGTAAAACTGGAGAAAATCAGCATCATGTCCATTTATCTTTACTGTGCACTGTGTATTTGACTCTCTCTCATTTGCAGAGCTTATGAGTCCAGGCTCGTGGCCCTTGAATTATTAGGCTGAAGGGTAAGTTAAGCAAACTTCTATTTTCCTTTTCCCCACACGAGCCCGCGAAGCCGGCTCGGGGTTCTTGAAAACACAGGAGCATGTGATTTGCAACTGGAAGGCCTTTCTGACGAAAGCATCTGCTCTCGTGGTACACAGAGCACTGCTGACAAGGCACAGGGCACTTAGTGTCCTGCTAGGAAAAGCAGTTCTTCTCTCGGGCAGCTTCCTTTCCTATCTGGAGAAGGATTTCAGGTGCAACCCGACTCTGACCCACCAGCCAGTGTCAGACTGAGCTTTCACCCCTCTTACTCCGTAGCTCTTTCTTCTAATTTGCTTTCATAATTTTCCCCAGTTGTTTTATAAAATTTTACTCAAAGCTTACCGTAACTGCACCATTTTCATTTAGTCCAACATGTTCCCAGTGCTTTCTCCCGACAGCCGAGGTGTGAAGCTCGTTCCTTAAAGGCAGGAAGTCATCCATCAGGTCAGTCTGTCAAACGCAAGGGTAAGGGGCCAATAAAACAGACTCGGAAAATTCCATGACTTCATAAAGTTCCTGAATGAAAAGGGATTCTCGAATGAATGTAACATATAAGAATATCACCGCGATTTATTTTCGTTACTGATAAGTTTACTTTTTCCCTCTGCTACTCAGAGATCATGACCTCTGCTGGATCCCGGTCGGTTTTCTTTACAGAGGTCAGAAGCCCGTGCTGCTTCTTCCACTTCCGTGATAGCCGCAGCCAGAAAGCCGGCGTGACCGAGCCCTCGGTGCCAGGACCCTTCTCAGTGCTCTGCTTGTGTTACCTTATTTGGACCCGTGAGCCCACCCTGGACAGAGAGAAAACAGGCTCTTGGGGGGCCAGGGGGTGGAGCTGCTCCATCCCACACCTGGTGCAGGTGGAGGAGGGGCAGGGCCAAGGAGGGGGTCATCTCCCAACCTCGTAAATCGAAGAATGAGAGTAAAAGTACCAACGCCAGCTCTAGCAATAGTATTGCTTCAAAGAGCTATTATCGTCACTATAGTTATCATTACTATGTTGCAGTTCTGTTCTTTTCTTAGCACTGATCCCACTAGGATTATGCAGCCAAATACTCCACCCATTCCGGATAAGCTGCATTCAAAGTATGTGAGTGACTTAGCGACCCCGTCTGCTGCAGCAGGAATGAGGATATAGTCAAAGAAACAGAATCGCCAACAAATCATTTGGGAACAATTGCATTCCCTATATATAGAACTGCATTGAAAAGGGTTAAATACACCATATACATACACACTGAATATATGAAATTTGTCTACACCCAAAAACATGCATTAAAGACAAAACAGTAACACAAACACTTCAAAATAATCCTAAGTCTGTCTTATAGCATTTCAAGTTAATTAGAAGCAATCAAATAAAAAGAAGCTGAGAACTGGACAAGCGTTATGAAGAGGCAGTTCACAGAGCACGGCTCTCAAGCGGCAGATACGATAGTAAAAAGTTGCTCAGTTTCATTATACACAGAATATTAGACATTAAGATTGTCATGAGCCAACATGGTCTATTGTTCACATAAATGAACCCCTTAAGAATAGTAATTGTTGGTGATAAAGGGAAAAAATGGGTATTTTTGCCTGTGGTGTAAATTGGAATATCACTTTGAAGGACAATTTGGAAGAAGGCAGTAAAACTGAAACTGGACATATCCTAAAACTCGCCAGTTATAATCCTAGTATCTACCTTAGAACCACCCTGGGGAAGGAAGAGCGTGCCAGGAATCCAGAGGCTGTTTGTTGGAGCAAAATAAGAACAAAAAAGTAAAAAAGTAAGTGATCAACTAGTAAAGAGTTGGCCACTATGCAGATGGGTAAATAAAACGTGGTACATGGATATGCTGGCGCATCAGACGTACAGTAAAGCAAAACAGGCCACACACACACACACACACACACACACACACACACACACACACGCCTTTTCCTGGGGAAAAAATAAGTAGAATAAAAGAGTTGAGGTAATATAGGCATAATTGATTGGTATTTATTTTTTGGTTTGTTGGACCTTATTTTGCATCCTTCAATGAGTCAAAAAGGTATTTTACTGTATATCTTTTAAAATATGATTTAAATATATGGTTTTGGTATTAAAAATATAAATAAATATAGTGTCTTTCCATTAATTTCATTATCTCTGTTCAAAATAAAGGAACATTTATATAAGGCAATGACAATTCCCTAAAGAATAAAAATTCCTTCTCTGGGTGTGTCTTTAAACTCATCCCCGGTCAATGACGAGAATATATCACACGAAAAGATGACAGATTCATTGCTATGTAAGTGCAAATATGCAGCACTGGGTTAGGGAGGGTTCAGAGGGTAGAAAAGGAGCAGCTACCACAGACTGGAAGCAGCAGATGTGTCTACGCAGCGTGGAAACACCGGGTAACCTGTTGCTGAAATAACCAGAGCAAGGCCGCCCACCTGCTGTGACGATAGTCCTTCTATAAGCCTGGAAACGGGGCTGGAAAGAGTGAGAGTCCTTGTGTGTGTGGCAAACATTGGCCATTTCTACAAGCACACTGCAAACGAGAAATGAACTCCGGCAGGGATCGGGCGGATTTCATCAAGCAACGGATAAGACTAAAGAGAGTGCGAAGAACCCGACAGGCCCTGTCCTAGATTCCAGACTGAAAGCAATAGGTATGTCAAGATCTCTCTCAGCGATAAAAGCCCAGCACCCAGTTAAATAAAGCGTCAGTCTTGCAGGGGTTATAAGACAAATATGCTTCTGCACCGATGGTGCTTGTATCCTCACGGGAGCGGGAAGCAAAGTCAAGTAAACAAGTTGCTGCTATAAGTATTAGTGAGTCATCTTAAATGGGCTGCAGCCTGGGCGTCTTCGGAGAGCTTCTCTAGAGGCCTCTGAGCTAAGAGTAAAATGAGGACACACATACCACAAGGTTAGAGAAACGTTTCCCCGGAAGAAAGAAAATTAGGTGCAAAGGGAAAAGGGGCCGCAGTGGCCTGAGAGAAGTGAGATGGGACGGGAGGGTCGTGAGTCACACGTTGCTGGGTGGCCCTGGCCGCCCAGGAGCTTTACTTGGTGATACAGAAAGAGCAGCACATCCTACACGAAGCAGAGGCAGTCCTGAGACCTCAGAGGAGACACCCTAACACAGTCTCGGGAACCCGTAAGAACAGAATTTGTACTCTCCAAGTGTATTAAAAAATAATTGACAGCAGCATACCTCGTACCTGGAATTTTGTTATGACCATTTCACAGGGATTCAGGGAAGGAGAGATCATTTTATTTTTTAAAATTAAAAAAAAATTATTTTATATTGGAGTATAGTTGATTTACAATGTTGTGTTTCAGGTGCACAGCAAAGTGATTCAGTTGTACATATAGATGTATCTATTCTTTTTCAAATTCTTTTCCTATTTAGGTTGTTACATAATATTGAGCAGAGTTCCCTGTGCTGTACAGTAGGTCCTTGTTGTCTCTCTATTTTATGTACAGTAGGGTGCGTACGTTCATCCTAACTTCCTAATTTAGCCCTCTCTCATCCCTTTTACCCTTTGGTAACCATAAATTTGTTTTCTGTGTCTGTGAGTCTGTTTCTGTTTTGTAAATAAGTTCAACTGTATCATTTTTTAGATTCCACATGTAAGTGATACCATGTGACATTTCTCTTTCTCTGTCTGACTGAGATGACTTTTCTTCCCGTGGATCCCGTCTGAGCGCCAGTGTCCCATCCAGTCCCACGCGGCCTGAGTCATAACGACTTTATGTTCAGACTCATCTGTAGAAACGGGTGAAGGAAACCCAAGGCTGAAAATTGCTCAAGAGAACCAATAAGACATTTGCTCTGTGAGTAAAAGATATCGTTATTAGACAGAAAATTAGGGTGGAGGCATGAACCTGACTGAGAGCCTCCTTGGTCCCTTTCCTTTGGTGGCTGAGTCGCCACTTTGATATCCAGTAGATGCAGGGGAAGCAGATTAGTTGAATGGGGGGTGGCGAGGAGGCGGCAAGCAGAAATAACGCCTTAACACCAGACACTGCTTCCAGCAGACGCAGCCCCGGCCTGGCGCCTTCTCTGCCTGTGTCCTTCCCCCTCCCTCCCTGACAACCCTGTTCCCAGATCCCTGGGAAGGAACATGTGATAATTCTGGCGAACCAGCATTTTTTCCCCTTTGGACCACAAGTTTCACGTTCACCAGGCCCCAAAGTGTCAGACTCCACTAGTATGTTCCTGGGTGTCTGTTTCATTTCCTGCACAGGTGGGTTTTCTGTGTCAGGACCAGCAGGTTCCCCTGCAGGAGGGCGGTGCAGGCGGCCGGGCGAGTTCCCCGCCTGGTGACAGCTTCCTCATCCTCAAATGCCCGCCAGACCTTTCCTCTGTGGAACCACAGGTGATGCCAGGTCATCCTCTGGAGACACACGGCTTCCCTTCCATGGCTGGCACTCTTAATACCACCTCTGCATTGTGATGTTGACAGGTGATGTCATTTCTTTATCATAATCCACAATTTTAGCTACACATAATCAATCTTACTCTAAAGACATATTTACAAGCTTTCAAGGAAAAAACACTTAAGTGGTTTAACTTCTGCAGAGATATTTTTAAGCATCTTGAGTCATTAACGGTTGCACTTACCTTCTAGTTGTAATTATCAGAGTGGTGGGCACACAGCTATTAGAAATAATAAATGGATGGGGGATAATGACTACCCTTTTGAAACTGTAAGTGATATACTTTTGGAGGCATAAGTTTATTTTTATAACAGCTTTTTAGATCAATGCTATGAATACATGATCCTGGAATATCAAATATTTATCACAGAGTTGCTGTCATTGCTTTTTAATGTGACCCAGCACATCCGGGGAAAATGCCATTATGTCCGGACTTAAAGTGAGTAATGCATTCTGAAGGAGGCAATACCAATTAGACGTGAAGACACATAGATGCATGACAGTAAACAATGGTAGAATTTTTTTAAAAATCTTATGTTACATTCTGGCTTGGCAGCGGATTAAAGAGCTTAATTGTTTTATTCATTACAATTTTGCAGAATTGAAGACATTTGCCTAATATTTAGGATGTTAATGGAGCCATTCATCTAACAAAGAGAAATTACGTGTAGACACTTGAGTATATTTGAAGAAACCAAGCCATATCAAATTGAGGGGAAAATATTCTTTTCCAAACATCTTCTAAGCCTCTCAAAGTAATCTAAATCCTGAAAAATAGATTATATTCCTCCTTTGGATTTTCTTGCCTGTGAAGGGAAATTCTTGAAATTTGGAGAACAGTTTTCCAATGAGAAGAATATACGGTCCTGATCCTGTACAGTGCTTAATTTGTTAAACAAATATTTATTATACAATCCTGCTTTGGGAAATATCTATTGTGGGAATTTGGACGAATCCCTTAGCGGCTCAGGTGCCAAGCTGTATTTGTGTGTGGAGTTGTCACATGAAGAGGTCATCACGGCCTTGACCTTCTCCACTTGGCTGCCGTGGGGGTCAGAGAAGCTAGGTTGCATGCAGCTCCCATAAACCTGAACTCTTTTATGAATCAGCACCTTCTTGATGCAGAGTATGAGGAACGATTTTTCCTGTCTTCTCTATAAAAATAAAATATTTACATTAATTTCTTTTTTAAAAAATTTATTTATTTTTGGCTGCTTTGGGTTGTCGTTGTTGCGTGTGGGTTTTCTCTAGTTGTAGCGAGCGGGGGCCACTCTTTGTTGTGGTGCGTGGGCTTCTCATTTTGGTGGCCTCTCTCGTTGCAGAGCACGGGCTCTAGGAGCGTGGGCTTCAGTAGTGGTGGCTCGCGGGCTCAGTAGTTGTGGCTTGCAGGCTCTAGAGCGCAGGCTCAGTAGTTGTGGTGCACGGGCTTCGTTGCTCCGTGGCATGTGGGA
>NC_041228.1:80145397-80168449 GCF_002837175.3 Physeter macrocephalus
AATTTAGCGAAAGATCCCACATGCTGCGGAGCGGCTGGGCCCGTGAGCCGTGGCCGCTGAGCCTGCGCGTCCGGAGCCTGTGCTCCACAACGGGAGAGGCCACAACGGTGAGAGGCCTGAGTACCGCAAAAAAAAACAAAAACAAACAAACAAAAGACCCCAACAATGTGTTTTGGGATTTTATTAAGTACAAAGTGTAAAAGCTAAATAAGGAAATGGTCACACTTACGTCTGATATTTATTGACAGAATAGTGTGACTAGTTGAAAAGCTGAAAATTTTATTAAGCCAAATGTTTTATTTCGACAGCACTAAAAACACAAAAACTCTAAACACACTAGTCTCCCCCCCAAAAACTTAAAATGAGTGTTCTGTCTTTGTGGGTTTAATATGCCACAAAGGAAAACCTGAATTACTTATAGTTGATTTTTTAGTTCTCATGGAATATTTGAAAATATAGGGTTAAAACAAAAAAGAGAAAAATGATTGCAGACGCTGGCCTCGAGGGACTCGTGCACGTCTCTGTTTAGTAGAAATTTAATTCTCCTTAGAGCTAAATCACAGGGCAAACAACCTGAGATCCACTTTTATAATTCAGGTTAGTAACAAGGACTACCACAGCTGAAGTTGTTATAGTAGCTTTCTCTCTCTCCCTCTCCCTCTCTCTCTGTCTCTCTGTATATATCTTCTATCTATCTATCTATCTTATGTTATCTATCTATCTGGCATCTATCTATGTATCTATCTCTCATCTGTCTGTTTCTAACATCTGTTATCTGTCTCTCAAACTACCTATCATCCAGCTATCTATCTATGTACATAAAGAATATCTATGTGTTCTTTGTTTGTGCCGCTTATGTAACTTTTTGGGAAATTCAAAGTGGTTTTATTCGGAGCCTGGTTTGAATTTCAGCTGTTTCACAAATTTGCTGCATGAGTTTGCACTAATTGCTAATCTGTACAATTCAGATTTCCCACCTTCATTTCAAATGAAGATTTCAGTTTAACTCATTTACTGAGATGCCAGGAGTAATAACTAAGGCAGGATGCTTCTCTCATTAAAAACAATCTCTACCTCAGTGTCAGAGGTCACCATAATCCTCAGTATTTATCCTTTGCACCAACAAAACAAAACAAAACAAAAAAACAGCCAAAGGTCATTTGTTGTATCTCAATTTTAGAAAGAACTCTAGTATTTGTGGGGAAACCCATAAAATATGGATAGGTATTTAAGCCACCCCTTGAGGTGTACAACAACTGCACAAAAACTAGTAAGTGGAGAGGAATCCGGTACAGCCAGTTGACTGGGAACAGACACACACGACACTGAAGAGCCGGGCTCGGCTGTGACACTGGAAAACCCGTCAATGCCACCCTGGAGAGCCGATAAGTGAAAACCTGTCAGAAAGATCTAAACAAATGTGTGTGCTTCTTTGGTTCCAAGCCTCACCCACTCCGGACGAGACGCGCTCACTCGTGGGGTTGCTGCATCTTCCCAGGGACGTGGCCATCAGCTGCCTTCCTCCTCTCTGGGCAGCTGTAGTCGTCTCTCACCGCTCCGGCTGAATGTCCTTTGCCCCATGAGCTTTGGAGCAAAGACCTTTATCGGAGATGCCTCTCTCTGTCAAATGCATGACTGGGTCAATTTTTATTTGTGCCAAGAGAAGCCCTCTGAATCTGTAGAAGGAGAAAATCACCTTGGAATTCTCCCTCCCTCCCCCCTCACCTCCTTCACCACCCCCCTTTGCTTCCTTCTCTCTCTGTCTCTTTTTGTTTCTTCCTTAATTCCTGTCTCTTCAATTAGCAATAATCGCACCCCCGATGTACCTCACCGGCTACGATCTTGCAACTGCACAGAGCTTGAAGAAGAGTCACACTTGCGTGTTCACCCTTAATTTTGCGGATTTGGGTTGGGTAGGACGGCACAGGTCTTCACCCCCGGGCAGAGCTGCTTTGCCTAAGAGCCCTTAGGGGGCAGGGCAGGGATGGTGGACAGAACACACCGGAAGGTGGTTCTAGGAACATTTTGGGGAAAAAAGAGGCGGGACCCTGACCCTTTCCATCGTGAGGTCCCGTGTTATCGGAACACGCACCCCCGATGAACCTCACCGGCTACGATCTTGCAACTGCACAGAGCTTGAAGAAGAGTCACACTTGCGTGTTCACCCTTAATTTTGCGGATTTGGGTTGGGTAGGACGGCACAGGTCTTCACCCCCGGGCAGAGCTGCTTTGCCTAAGAGCCCTTAGGGGGCAGGGCAGGGATGGTGGACAGAACACACCGGAAGGTGGTTCTAGGAACATTTTGGGGAAAAAAGAGGCGGGACCCTGACCCTTTCCATCGTGAGGTCCCGTGTTATCGGAACACGTCCTCATTTTGCTGCCAGGAAAGGGTCTTAAGGTGCAATTCATTGTGATACGGAGAAGTGTCAGACTTAAAACTGAGGCATGTGTAGAGCAGAGGGATTTCCGTGACAGTATCTGTATCCGGCAACCACGGGTCTGTCCATCTGCACAGTAGTTATGCTTTCAGAGCATCACGGGGACAGTGGCTGAACACAGACCCAGGCCCAGGCTTCCAGCAGGTGTGGAGAAGGGCACTGCTTGCCCCCAGGCCCTGCCAGGGACGAGGGGTCAGCCCCCCAGGCTGCTCCCGTCTGGTCCCCCGCCCACGGCACTGGGCTGCCTTCTCCTTCAGGCCAAAGAAACACCTCCAGTTTTCCATGTTTCTTAGTTCACTCCCTTTTCCTCTCTAGTTTCTTGGGGGTTGGTCAGAGCCATCAAAACCCAAGACAGACAAGCTAGCAGAACTCCTAGGTATTTATAGCCCAGAAACGCTGAAGCATGCAGAAAAAGCACCTACACACAGGATATTCTTGGCTGCATTGCAGTACTGGCAAATTACGTGAAACAACATTAATGCCCATCGATCAGGAACTAATTAAATAAATTATGTTACAATCCATATAATGCCACTTAAAAAGAATGAGGCTGTTCTGTATACGGTAATAAGGAAAGATACACAAGATACATTGACAGGCACACAACCAAAGTGGAGAACCAAGTGTGCAGCAAATGACCATTTGTGCGGGGAATCAGAGGAGAAAAGAAGAATGATTAGGGACTAGGGAATAGGAAAAGGCTTATTTTCAGCACATTGTGCCTTGTGGATATTACATAATACACACAATGTAATACATACACACGGACAAAATATATCCACTTACTTTTTTAGTAATGAATTAAACAACTAAACATCACCAAAAGCAAGTCACTTTATAAAAATAACACCAATGGAATGCCTTGAATCAATGAAGTCTAAATTTCTGCCTATCTACTAAAATAAACTATATCACAGAATAAAATAATCCATCAAGATCATGAAAAGTCTAGTTCTGCAGTCTTAGATGGTGCATTAATCATTTTGATTTTCTAGAGCATAAATAAGTACGTTCCTTTACCAACATAGTGAGTGATACATTTATAACTTATAGGAATTAATAATTTCCAAAGCTGCCTTGTTAGCTGACACAGAGTGCTCCGGGCAAGAACTGGTTTAATACACTCATTTTCTACTCTTGGGCACACTTTCAGATTCCATTAATGTTGAAAATGCGCACTGAATTTCTGTGTGAAGAAGCTTTTTTAAAATGCAAGGAGTTATTGAGATTTGCTTTAGAATTAGTAAATACCCAAGAAAATTAGCATTTATATGATATTTTATGCCATTAAGGAGATTTGCAAATATTAACCTTTAAATCTTTTCCAAACATCTTTCTAATCCCAATTGCAGGCAGTGTTAGTAAGATGAGTTTACAAGAACGGGAAAGTAAACAAGAATTTGTGTAATCATATATATACACCACTTTACTTAAGCATGGATAATTCTTTTTTTTTTTAACATCTTTATTGGAGTATAATTGCTTTACAATGGTGTGTTAGTTTCTGCTGTATAACAAAGTGAATCAGCTATACGTATACATATATTCCCATATCCCCTCCCTCTTGCATCTCCCTATCCCACCCCTCTAGGTGGTCACAAAGCACCGAGCTGATCTCCCTGTGCTATGCGGCTGCTTCCCACTAGCTATCTATTTTACATTTGGAAGTGTATATATGCCCATGCCACTCTCTCACTTCGTCCCAGCTTACCCTTCCCCCTCCCCGTGTCCTCAAGTCCATTCTCTACGTCTGCGTCTTTATTCCTTTTCTGCCCCTAGGTTCTTCAGAACCATTTTTTTTTTTTTTTTTTAGATTCCATATATTTGTGTTAGCATATGGTATTTGTTTTTCTCTTTCTGACTTATTTCACTCTGCAGGACAGACTCTAGGTGCATCCACCTCACCACAAATAACTCAATTTCATTTCTTTTTGTGGCTGAGTAATATTCCATTGTATATATGTGCCACATGTTCTTTAAGCATGGATAATTCTCGGGCTTCCCTGGTGGCGCAGTGGTTGGGAGTCCGCCTGCCGATGCAGGGGACGCGGGTTCGTGACCCGGTCCGGGAGGATCCCACGTGCCGCGGAAAAAAGCATGGATAATTCTTGAAGGTTATACATACAAAAGTTGTTTTCTTGTTTAATTTTGTCTTTTTTTTGTTTCATACACTGTGAGATAGATTAGTTTTATATGTTTATGAATATTCCATTACATACTGATTAATATCAGGATGTTTAGTCGTTTGAAAAAGTATACTATCAAACTGAAATACGTTTTCTTTTCCATTGTAGATACTCTTTACAGCCATCATTCGGTGGATGAGCAGGATACTAACAACAGCAGAAACATTTCTGAAGCATTTTGCATTTCTTTATCAGCGTGCCTGTATTCGTTCTAACTAAAATTCAGTGGTCTCTTCCTTCTTTATTTCCTGCGATAGAAATTAAAGTAGAGGTCAGCTAGGCAGGCATAAAAGGTTAATGACTTAGTGGGAGGAGATCAAAGATGCCTGCACCCAAAACTGGAACATATATCTCCAAAGAACTTAATGTACTAATTTGTTAACAAAACATACGATTTTATACTATGTATTCTTATTACATCCGGGACACATTACCCCGTTACTATTCTCCCTGTTTTTATCTGTAATTTATTCACAAAACTAAGATGTCGTATTTTGAGATTTTTAAAATATCTGTAAACAGCTTTACTCTGATATTTTGACATGGGATAAACTGGACAGTCTCCTAAATTTTGACATAAGTAACCACCGTGAATTCATCGTCACCGTCACGATGATGCATACACTTATCACCCCCAAAATTCTCATTGTCACGATGACTTTCAATAAAGCTGCTCTGAACATTCACGTACAAGACCTTTTGTGGCTCTGGACTTCCATTTCTCTCGGGAAAATACATAGGAGTGGGGGGCTGGCTCCCGTGGTAGGTGGATTACTTTCCTGGGGCAGCTGTAACAAACCCCCAGAGAGCCAGTGCCTTAAGACACCTAAAACGTACGTTCTCAGAGCTCTCAGGCTGGAAGTGCAAAGTCGAGGCGTCTCAGAGGCTCTGGGGAGGACCCTTCTGGCCCCTCCCACTCCTGCTGGCCCTCAGCGTCCCGTGTCCTGCGTCCACACCCCCAGCCTCTGCCTCTGCGGTCCCACCGCTTCCCCCTCCCTGCTTCCGTCTCCTAAGGATGCTGACATCAGCCGCGACCCTCCTGGGTTACCCAGGACGTGCTCCGTTCCTCAAGGTCCTGAGTAACCTTAGTTGCTCAAGGTCCTGAGGATTTTGCCTTGTAAGGTCATAGTCACCAGTTCCCGGGATTAGGATGGGGACATATGTTTTGGGGGGCTGCCATCCAATCCACTACGACAGGTGTATGTTCAACATTTTATGAAATTGCTAAACTGTCTTCAAAAACGACCGTGTTCTCACTTCCCAACAAGAGTGTATGAGAATTTCAGTTGCACCCCGTCACCGTCCTTTGACCTGGTGTGGGCAGTCATGTTAATTTGAACCCATTCTAAATGGTGTGCGGTGATGTCTCAGTGCCGTTTTAATTCATATTTCCCTAATGGCTAATAATGTTGAGCATTTCCTCATGTGCTTATTTACCATCCAAATATCCTGATCAAGTACCTTCTCAAAGCTTCTGCCCCTTTTTGAGAAACTGGGTTGTTTGTTTTCTCAGTATTGAGTTTTGAAAGATCTTTATCTATTCTGAGTACAACTTCTGTAACAGGTAGGTAATTCGAAAACATTTTATCTGTCCGTGGCTTGTCTTTCGTTTCTCTTAATAGTGCATTTTGAACAGCAGAAGTTTTTAACTTTGAAAAAGTTTAATTTATCAAATTTTTCTCATATGGATTGCGTTTCAATACCAAAACTAAGAAATCTTTGTTCAACTCAAATTCACAAAGGTTGTCTTCTGTGTTTTCTCATAGGTTGCACATTTAGGCTATGACTTATCTGAGTTAATTTTTGAGTGTGATGCAATATATGAATTAAAGTTCGCAGTGTTTGCACAGGGATAGATGGTGATTCTGACACATTTGTAGGGAATGTCCTAGAATTGGAACTGTCTTCACAGCCTTTCTGAAAATTAATTGAACACATGTGTGTGTTTATTTTTGGACTCCCTATTGTGTTTTGTTGAATTATTAGTCTATCTTCATTCTATACCACACTGTCTTAATTATTGTAGATTTGCATTAACCCTTGAAATCCTCCAATTAGTATAATTTCTCCAATTTTTTTCTTTTTTATGCAAAGTTATTATGGCTATTCTAGATCCTCTGTGTTTCCATATAAATTTTAGAATCAGCTTCTACAAAACATGCCTGGCATTTTGACTGGGGTAGCATTGAATATATATCATTTGGGGGAGAACTGACATCTTAACAGTATTGGATCTTTTCGTCTGTGTACAAAGGAACTCTCCCATTCGTTTGAGTCTCCTTTATTGTCTCTTAGCATTTTTTTTTAAAGTTTGTCAATCGACAGGTCTGGCATTTTTGTCAAAAATTTAGTCTAAATATTTAATATTTTTGAGCCTACTGTAAATAGTGTTATTTTAAATTTTCTATCTCTGCTAGTTTCTTGCTAATATATAGAAAGAAAGGCAGCAGCATCACGGCAGGTAGCATCACCGGCGCAGGCAGCATCTACATGGCTGCTGTGCACGTCTTTCAGAGGGAAGCAGCAGATGCAGGTGATGGGTCCCCTTATGTCCAGTCACTGCAACTGGGGCTGGGGCTGCTATTGGCTGTCATCCTCTCCTCCTCCGCTTTCATTACAAGTCTCCTCAACTTCATCTACCATCTGGGCAGGTCTCAGAGCTATTCCCTTGATCAGCTTGATATGGCTCCAAGTTAGGTGGAGACGTCAGTTTCCAGTTAAAATGGGTCAAGAGATGACCAGGAGGTGTCCACACACACTCCTTCCTGCCCCAGGCTGTGAGAGCAGCTCTGTCTCCTTTGATGGGGCAATTGGACTGAAAACCACTTGTTTTCTCACGCCACTCCTAGCACCATCCATTTTCTCCAAAGGCTTTAGTTTCTTCGAGGCAAGAAGTAGAAAGGATTAAACACACGGTCTGTGAGGGGAAATGTCAGAGAAAATGATGAAGGAACTGCAAGAGACTGGGAGAACAATCAGAACAGAGTGAAAAGGGACAGAACGTTGAGGGAAGCACCCGCACCATGTGAGTTCTCAGGCATCCCCGAGTCTCCTAGCAACAAGTATCCTACAGCAACCAGCCAGATCAGCTGCAGGGTGACTGGCTGGAAGAGCCCAGGGGACCAGAGCTGCGCACGTCATCAGTGGACCCCATGGTGTGGTACTGGGACCCCGAGTCCACTGCCCCTCCTGCACGCAGAGGCCCGGAGAGCACAGTCTCACCAACTCATCCATTCTGACAGGGTTTGTATAAAATTGTTGTTTATTTTTCTGAAAATGTTTGATTGCATTCAGTATGTCTGCACCTAGACTTTTTTGTGGGAAGCTTTTAAATTAAAAATTCATTTTATTTACTAGATAAAGAGCTATTAAGATTTCCCATTTTTAAAGCCATTTGTCAATTTTATTTAAATGATCAAAGGTATTAATATATAACTATTCTAATATTTCCTTATTATTCTTCTAGTTTCTCCAGGAATTTGGGGGATAACCCTGTTTTATTCTTGATTTTTGGAATATTTGTGTTTTACCTCTTTGTGTTTGCATTATTCTTGCTAGGTATTTATTAATTTGATCAATATTTTCAAATAACAAACTTTTTGTTTTCTCAGTTCAGTTCCTGAGTTTTATTTTATTGATTTCTGCTCTTCTTAATTATTTTATTGCAATATTAGCATGATTCTATATGAAAAGAATATGAATATGGAAACATGCTATATAAACATAGTCTATTTATTTTCAGCAAAGTTACAAAGGCAATTTGTTGAAGAAATTATATCATTTTTGACAAATAGTATTGAAATAATTGTATATTCATATGCAAAAATATGTATTCTTAACAACAGTTAAAAAATTAACTCAGGGACTTCCCTGGTGGTCCAGTGGTTAAGAATCCACCTTCCAATTCAGGGGACGTGGGTTTGATCATTGGTCAGGGAACTAAGATCCCACATGCTGCAGAGCAACTAAGCCCAAGAGCCGCAACTACTGAGTAGGCGAGCCACAACTAGAGAGCCTGCGTGCTACAAATACAGAGCCCACACACTCTGGAGCCTGCATGCCGCAACTAAGACCCGATGCAGCCAAAAATAAAAATAAATAAATAAATAAATATTAAAAAATAATACTCAACATGGCTTACAGATCTAAAGGCAAAACCTAAAGAGGTAAAATACTTGAAGAAAACAGAAAATCTTAGCAAGCTTGAGTTAATCAAATATTTTCTTTATTTAATAGCAAAAGCACAATGCATAAAAGGAAATAATTGATGAATTGGGCTTAATTAGAATTTTAAATTTCCTGTTGTTTCAAAGATACTTTTAAAAGAATGAAAGACAAGCCACACATAGAAAGAATATACTTGCAACTCACATGTTATGATAGAAGGCTTATTACCAAAACATAAAAAAAAAAAAAAGCCCGCTCAAACTTAAGAAAGTGAGCAGCCAAGTAAAATATTGGACAAAATGTTTGAACAGAAAATTCACAAAAGAAAATATTTGAATGGCAAATATGTGCATAAAAGATGCTTAACACAGGTGGGTACTAAGAAAATGCAAATGAAAACCACAGTGGCGTTCCACGACTCACCTAGTAGAGAGTCTAAGTTTAAAAGGAGACCAGACTACACACTGGCAAGAATGTGAAGCAACTGAGATTCTCACACGTGGAAAGTAAGTGGCAAACAGCCTGTCAGTTCCCTAAGAGGATAACATGCACATACCCTATGGCCCATCATCCCAATCCTAATTATTCACCCAAGAGAAATAAAAGTATATGTTCCTACATGTTTTGCAGATAAATGTCCACAGCTCAAAATTAGAAACAACCAAAACACCCTTCAGTAGATTAATGGATAAAAAGATTGTGGTATATCCCACAATAGAATAGTACTGGCCAATAAAAAAGAATGAAGTATTGATACAGGCAACATCAGGGATGTATAATCAATTCTAGAAGACTCTAACTGACCTGCAACAGCAGAAGCAAGTCTCTCGGTTGCCTGGACTGGGCTTGAGGGGGACAAGGACAGTGGGAGAGAAGAATTGCAAGGGTTACAGAGAAACTTTTGAGATAGATGGTAGTGTTCATTGTTTTTATTAGGGGATAATTTTATGGGTATATACATATGTTAAAATATCAAACTGTAAAATTCAAATATGGCCAATTTAATGTATGTCAATTATACCTTAATAAGATTGTTGAAAAACTATCGGAAAAAGTATTTCAGAACCTTGAAAGTTACAGAGCTTTATAGCCAAGCATTTTATCTCTCTTGGTGACTGTTCTACTTCTAGCTAATGTATATGTAAAGTTGATGGGTGAAGTGCTTTATAAATATAAATCAGGTCAAGATGATTGATAGTGTTCTTCAACTCTGCCATAACTTCAAGTTATATTTCAGCCACTTTTCCCAACACTTGCTGATGGAAGTTTCTTAAAATCTTTAATAATGAATAACTTTGTCTATTATTCCCTTTACTGTTTTATTTTTTCTTCAATTTCCACCATCTTTCTTTTTCCTAGAAACCAGATACAATTAACTCTTAAAAGCAGGCCACTTCTCAATACTTTAAACTCCAGGTTCTTTTATTTCAACAAACTACATTGCATCATTTGTAAATGGAAAAATGGGTTTGAGAACAGGCAAACTAAGTTGAAGTAGTTATACCAACAAATTCACTCAATGTTGACAGAACTACACAAAATAAAATTCTACAGGCGACCTACGGCCATTACCGTGTTGGAACTTTGGAAAGTCCTCCGATCATAGCTCACCTAAGATCATAAGTTACTCTTGCTTTTTTGTCCTAAGCAATGTGAGTATTACCAGTGACAGACAACTCCCCTGGCCTTTTACTCAATATTTAAAGCCATTCTTAGGGGTTATTCCTCCCCTTCACATAGACAGAGGTGAAAACACCTGGATTCCTGCCCTGAACGTTCGGTTAACCCTGAAATATCAAATTCTCATCTCCAGGCTTCAGCAGAGGGCACCTCGAACTACATTCGGGGCGACTCTTGCACTTAAATCTGTTGTCTAAGCAATTCTCTGGGAAGCTTCAGCGTTGAACACACAAAAGCTACCGGTTCAGCCCCATGCAGCCTGTAGGGAGTATGTGATACGTCACCATGGGAGACATGCACGCCGGCTGACTCTCAGCCCTGCAGGCGGTCTGGCTACTGAGTGAGACAGTGCGGGGCTACAGGCTCCGCCCCCCGCGTGGGTGACTTGCCACCCTTGAGCCAAGGCTTAGCGTTGGCATCAGCGTGCTTTAGACAATACCGTTTTAGACAGAAACTGGCACAGATGCTACTGTGGCAGTGTTGCCACCATGTTTCTCGATGAGGATTCTGACTTCCGTATAAGTTCCTTGTAGCTCTACGACTGTCCAGTGGCTCAATAGAATCCATTTTGCCAACGCCAGCAATTAGACGCTTCCCATCCTCTGTGGAATCCAGAAGGGCCTTCTCATGGGCCAGCACGGTCCTGGAGAGACTAGCTTCGGATACACCAGCACCAGCAGCGGCGATGACCCTGACACAGCGCGGTCAACATGAGCTGTGCCTGTTTGTGATAAAGTCTCTGTGTCTCAAGGCATCAGTGTTGATCGAAAAATACTTTCTGCTCTAAAATGCCCACAGGGAGGCGCCATGTTGGTACCTTGCTCACACTGAGCCGTCAGCTGAGCCAGGACTCATGCATCCTCCAAAGAGAAGGTTCTCGTCTCAGCAGCATCTGTGTTTTGTCAATCCTGCAACATTTGTAGATCAGGCAGTGAGCGGTAGCTGCTCTAAAGAGACCCGCTGCAAGCCACATACATTTGACCTGATTACAGCCTACCTTGTGTTACCACCTCAAACCCCAGATTTCATATTTGATACTTCAATTTCCCGTCCGTTACAATTTTCCAGCAACACAATTCCATTCTCCATACTGAATTACATTTGGTGTATCTTCGACTTCTATATACGTTGTAATTGGCAGCATACAGTGCTGTTGTTTCATGCTTTATATAGTCAGATATCTTTTAAAAGGGGGAAAAAATGCATATCTTTGACATTTACCAAATTTTTAATATCTCCAGTGGTCTTTTGTCTTCCTATAAATCCATTTATTTTAATCCTAAAGACATGTTTTACCACTGAAAAGATATCTCAGTTTTTGCTTATCAGAAAATGTCTTTATTTAACGCTCACTATTGAAGTGCACTTTTAATGCGTATAGAATTCAGATTTTTTTCCTTTAATACTTTAAAGATGTTGTTCCATTGCCTGGCATTTATAGTTTCTATTGATTTTTTTTTTCATCTCCCAAACTCCTTTTATTGGAAAACTACTGGAGAACGTCCTCTACGAAGTCAACTAAAATATGCCTCATTTTATCTCTGTATGTAATGTGTCTTTTTTCTCTGACTAATCTTAACATTATTTCTTTATCTTTGTTTTCAGTAACTCAGCCATTATGTTTCTATATTTGATTTTCCTTCCATCCTTTCTTCTTCCCCCCTTTCTCCCTCCTCAGCTTCCTGTCTCCCTCCGTCCTTTATCTCTCCTTCACTCTCCCCGCTCTCTTCCCTTCTTCATCCCTCACATTAACCCTGAGGGCTCCCATGGGGTCAGTTTGAAAATGCTGCCTAGAATATAGGTTTTAGTTTTCCATTTTCTGGTGCTGGAAGCTGAGCAATAATGGTTGTACCTTGTTCCGCACCAGGTTCAATCTCTGTTCAGAGGAAACAGGTGAGAACTCCGGACTCCAGGGATGATTCTCCTCCCTCCTCCCCAGCAGTTGTTTTGGTACTAAAGCAGTTTAGAACAGACGTTCATTTATATGTAAATAAGATTAGACTATGGGTTAATAAAGCCACAGCAACCATGATTAACCTAACAGCTTCAAAAGAATCTTACGTATTGACTCAAATTGTCTTACTCCTTCAGTTAATAGATATTAAGGTGATAAGAAATGGCTTTTACATTTTCTTTACTATCCATTAAAAAAATTCAAGCCAACTTCTAGAGAACGTTAATTTGATGAATGATATATGTTAAATCCTAAATTCTGTGTGTACAGGGTATTTTTCTAATAAGGCACTTTAGCTGATGTTGAAGCCAGTATTGAAATGCAATTTGCCTTTTTTTCTCAGGATCCTGAATATCTGACACCAGTTTTGCTTTAGTTGCTTCTGGGACTGCTGGGGGCTCTGAAAGGAGAAATGCATCCATAAACATTCCAGGAGACTTTCATCCTGGATCATCAAGTAGTCTCCTTGTAAGTCAGAGAAGATAAGAAATAGATAGCTTTGGGGGGATACCAAAGACATTCATAAAGTATTTTCACTGCTTTTTCCTCTTCCAGCAAAATTCTTTTATCCATCCAATTACAAGAAAGCTCACCTACCTGAATCAAAAATCATGCCATGCAAGGGCCACCTAGAGGACCAGTGAGTGCTGGAGACTAGGGAAGGCTAGCTTATTTTTTCCTCTCCCTGTCATTTTAGGGTCAGAAGAGAATTCAAGCAGAAATGACTCAGGCTTCATGTGCAGTGACAAACACCTCTGGAGAAGGATGCTGAGAGAGACTGGGGAAGAGAGAGAGAGAAGAGCTACCTCCTGAGGGAATCCTGATGGGAAGGGATCGAGTCCTTCCTTGTAGGAGCAGCTCTGAGATTCCTACATGTAGCAAACTCCAGGCAACAACGCGAAGCCTGGTGATTTATGGACTAAGCCCAAAACCCTCAACACCCCTGCAGCATTAGAGCCTGGGCCTCCACAGTTCTTCTCATTTTTTCTCACCACCCTAAACACAATAAGGATTTGATTCTTTTTCTTAAACCCGATCCAGCTAGACTTGGAGGCTTGGACGGTTCTTTCCCAGCTGCCACATGGGGTGATACGGTCTGAACCCTCTGCCCTTTGTCACTGGTGGAATCTGAGGATGCTGTTGTCAGGGGTCACCCTGAGCCAGGCTAGTGCATCCCGTACCCAAGCTGGACCCACTGTGCTGTGTGCTGTCACAGCCCACGCCCCACGCCCCCTTGAGCATGGCATTTTGCTGGTAGGTGCTAAGAGCTAAGATCTTCAGATTTCCAAACATTTACATGAAGTAAATCTTGAAAATTGCAAAAACAATTGGATTTACATGTGAAAAAAAGCGTTCTAGAGCAATTTTGACCTCCAAATATGAAAAGCATTCCAGACCACTACAGTGTTTACCATCTCACTAGAACAGGGCCACCCAGTTGTCCTTCTTCCTCTTGGCCTTTATTCTCATCAGTAATGTAGTGTAAAAGATAACGAGTGGTTTTGCAAACTCATTCTCCTACTAGAACCTAAATAGTTGATTCCTTTGGATGATTGAAAAGGAAAACAATTACAGTTTTATACAGTTTTGTCAATGTCATGCCACTTACACAAATAGTCATGTGATCGTCACAATCTTTGAAATATGTAAGAAAATCGAGGGAATAAATTCAAGATAGAATTATGCACATCATATTTAATTCCCAGCTAAAAAGTTGTATCTATTATATCTTACATTATAGCATCCATAACACGTAGATAAGAGGTCATTCTTCTATTTATAGCTCCACTCTGTACATTGATGGCAATGTATATTTTATTACCTAATTAGGTACAGATTGTGACATGTCACCTCAGTACTTCTGACAAAGCAGTTGTCTAAAACACATTAATTAATTGTAATAAAGATTTATGAAAGGAGGAAAGAAAATAATTCTGTTAAAGGGTTTAAATGAGACTTAGGGATCTTTTTTTATAACATACTTGGTCATATTTCTCTGTAGGCTCTTTTCTGTCCTCGTTGCTATATTTAGACAGAATATCAATAGGACACATTTCCGTTAAGACCATTCTATTCCAAAAATAAAATTGCAAGAGTGAGACCCGTTCTTTAAAAATTCTGAAGGTTTCTGCCAGGAGGTGTTAAAACACAAAGGAAATTCTATCTGGTTGAGTTTGCATAACATGGAAAATTACATTATTTTAAGAAACAAATATCCGTGGTTTTCTTATAACCTAAAGATAGAAAATGTTAATGAATGAAATATTTCTAATTAAACTTTAAATCTTTCTGAATTTTTCCATAAAATTCTTCTCCATTAATCACTTATAAAAAGTTTAAGTACTCCAGTATTCCCTCATATATCTGGAAAGTAATAGTTAATTAGATTGTGATCCAACGTTTAACATTTTAAAAATATTTAATCACATTAGATGGTGAAACTCCATAGGGTGAACTTACCATATACCACTATGTACCACACTCAAGACAAAAATGTTCCGGAGACAGAGGACAGGACACTGTGAAGGGAAACAGAATCAGCCACCCCAAAACATAACTGCTGGGCACGAGGGTTATTTTGAGCTGATTAATTTTAAGAAAGTGCAGACACAAGAGAAACTCTGAAAACAGAGAACTTCCCCTTTTGCAAGGAAAATCTATAATTATAAAAGAAATTAAGTTAGAAAGTGGCGAGTACCAAGAGGTAAGAGCCACAGAGGTAACTCTTTCACCTGAGAGGCTTATCTGCACTTGGGGCACCTTTGTCTCACTAACACCTCCCCTCCCCGCCTCCCCGGGAATTGTTTTCCTGCTTTGAATCCCCAGACCCCATCCCTTTCCTTAGATCGGATGGTACCTAAGCCTCAGTCATCTGGCTGCCTTCTGAGACATATCTTTATGGGACTCTCATACATACATACATACACACATACATACATAATTAATTAATTTTCTTCTTCTCTTAATCTTTTATTACAGGAAGGCTTCAGCCAAGTGCTCATAAGCATAGAGGAAGAATTATTTACATTGCTCATGTCTTAAATCAGTTGTCAGCATGAATGTTTAAATGAATGAGCTTTTTATCATTTATCTTCCATGAAGATAAATATCTGAGTTGTCATTTCTTATGATAGTAAGCATTTCTCCAGCATGTCCTGCTCTGAAAGAAAGACTGTGATACTATTCTGAAAACAGGTAATATAAAAATAACTTTCTATCTTACAGAACAATATAAAATACTTTATATAAACCAATTACGTTGTATATATTATTTGAATTTTACTGTTATGAAAATATTTGTAAATAGACAAAGACCATATTAGACTTCCAAAAGTAGAGTGAATAAAAATGTACTGAATATTATTATCAGCAAAGCAGTGCTACAAATCTATAATATAGGAATTTCAATTTCATTTTAGGTTTTTAAAAATGTACAGGACTATGTTTCCATTTATAGTTACAAAAGATCTCGTTAAAACTTGAAACAATTTTCATTTATCTGGAAGAAGACAACTTGAAATTGAGAGACACATTTCTAACCACCAGCTCAGCAAGTCTGTAGCAATATCCAACACACAGGGCAAAGTTTTGGAAAACACTGGATCCTACTAGTTCCATGTTGCTGATTAATTTCTTCCCCCACAAGTTCCATGAAGAATTTTAGAGATTTACTCTCCTCTCTTTTAATAAGATACTCAGAAATTCACTATTTCTACACTTTAATTTCCTGTACTTGTGGTGATAATGTGAAATTTTAGAAAAAAGCATTTAGAAAAATGCTTCTATTTGCTAAGATAAGTTGAAAAATGGAGTAGAAAATGAAAAACAGAGTTTTGTATCCGTATATATATATATATATATATATATATATATACATATTTGCAATTTACACAGAGACCCCAAATCCTTTCTCTCCAGTGTAAACTTCTCTCTAAACTCCATACCAGAATGGTCACATGCTTGTTGGAAATATCATTTTGCAGGTTCCGCAAACATAAAACAGAAAATCTCCAAAATGGACATGACTTAACATCCCCTTCACCCACCCACAGCTATTCTTGCTACTGTGGTGCATGTGTTCACACGTCACAATGCAGCCAATGGACTGGTCAAGATCCATCAGACTGTACTGTGAAAAACAACCCCAGAATCTCAGCAACTGAGTGCAACAGTTTATTTCTTGTTTTTGCAACTAGTCCCACATGAGCAATTCAGAAAACCTTCAATATAAGTTTATTGAGTTCAAGTTCTCCTTTCTTTTACTAGCTCATCACTTGCAGGAAGTGACCATCACTTGCAGAAAGAGTCACAAGAGTTTGACAGGACAGGATCCCACAGGGCGAGATTCTGTGACCCTGATAGTTGACATCGAACAATGAGAATTAGTCCTATGACAGCCTGGCCCAGAAAATTCAGGGATCCAACGCTAAGCACAGTCTTTAAGGGTGCAGCCTAAAGGCTTTGCTAGATGTTTTTTGAAGCCTTTTATTTTAGAACAGTATTAGATGTACAGAAAAGTTGTAAAGATGATATACAGAGTTTTCACAAACCCCACATTCAATTCCCTATATTTCTAACATGTAGAGTTGACTTTTGAACAGCACAGGGTTGGACTGTATGTGGATTTTTTTCATTAAATATATTGGAAAAAATTTTTGAGACTTGTGGGAATTTAAAAAACTAGCAGACAAAATATATAGCCTAGAAATATCCAAAAAATTAAGATAAAGTTATGTCATGAATGCATAAAATACATGTGGATACTAGTCTATTTTATCATTTGCTACCACAGAATATACACAATTCTATTTTTTTTTATTTTTTATTTATTTATTTTTTTTGTGGTATGCAGGCCTCCCTCTGCTGTGGCCTCTCCCGTCGCGGAGCACAGGCTCCGGATGCGCAGGCCCAGCGGCCGTGACTCACGGGCCCAGCCACTCCGTGGCATGTGGGATCCTCCCCGACCGGGGCGCGAACCCGGTTCCCCTGCATCGGCAGGCGGACGCGCAACCACTGCGCCACCAGGGAAGCCCCCCAGAAAATATTTTTTTAATTAAAAAAAAGAAAATTACATTTGTTAACAATCTAATATTGTCTACAGGAGTAGATAATGTAGGTCATCCAAGTTGAGCATATATCAATATATACACACACACACACACACACACACACACTTACAGACCCTGAATGATGACTTGTAATGGAGAGAGATGTAAACCAACGTAGAGGTGCAGTTTTAAGTTGTAACTGCCTACATTTAACTGTAGTTCATACTGTGCTACCGTCATAATTCTCTAGCCCCTCCTGTTGCTGTTGCAGTGAGCTCAGGTACGTGAGTATCTGCTTAAACCAGGTGAGCAGTTGTCTCTCCAGTAAATTGCATATCGCAGTAAAAGGTGCTCTCTCTTGATTCTTGCATATTTTCCATCGTGTTTAGAGCAATACCATCAACCTTGAATAACACCATGCAAACCACACAAAGTGCCAATAATGATGCTGAGAGTGCTCCCAAGAAGCAGAAAAAAGTCAGGACACGACAAGAAAAAGTTCAATTGCTTGATATGCACCGTGGTTTGAGGTCTACGGCTGCAGGTACTGCCACTTCAAGATAAATG
Organism: Physeter macrocephalus; assembly: GCF_002837175.3. Taxonomy (NCBI): domain Eukaryota; kingdom Metazoa; phylum Chordata; class Mammalia; order Artiodactyla; family Physeteridae; genus Physeter; species Physeter macrocephalus. Next base: position 80,163,438 of record NC_041228.1, read on the forward strand.
AATCCAGCGTAAGGACCATTGTCCAAAAAGAAAAGGGAATTGGAGAAATTGTCACTGCAACTATGCCAGCAGTTTCAAAAACCTTGCACTTTTGGTGAAATACCTTTTTATCTCATATTGAACTTGCAGCTTTTATGCAGGTGCAGGACTGCTGTAAGGAAGACTTACCTATAGACTCTAATATGATTCCAAAAAAGTGAAGCCATTGTATGACAGCTTAAAGCAAAAGAAGATGAAGGATCTAAAGCTGGAGAACGTAATGCCGGCACAGGGTGGGTTGATGATTTTGGAAAGAGGTTTCGCTTAAAAAATGTCACGATAACAGGAGAAGCACCTTCTGTCCACAAGAGACAGCAGACAGGTTCCCAGATGCCATTAAGAAAACCATCAATGAGGAGAAAGGACATCTGCCTGAACAGGATTTTAATGCAGAAGAAAGTGCCTTTTCTGGGGGGAAAATGTCACAAAGGGCATTTACCAGTAAGGAAGAGAAGCAAGCACCAGGATTTAAGGCAGGAGGGAACAGGCTAAGTCTACTGTTCTGTGCCAATGCATTCACGTTTACGACCAGGACTGCCCTCGTGTATTGAGCTGCTGAACTCTGGGCTTAAAGGGAGAAGATAAACACCAGTTTTTGTTGCTGTTGTATAACAAGAAGGCCTGGACCACGAGAACCCTTTTTCTGGATTGGTTCCATTGATGTTTTGTCCTCGAAGTCAGGAAGTATCTTGTCTAATCTGATAAAAATATATAGGTGAGCTTGTTCTAGTTTAGTAATAACAACTCATTTCAGTGGGAAAGAGTGAGTGTAGAATTTCATGGTCTAAGAAAGACCTCAGTATAAACTAGATTTTTATTCTATGACCATTATTTTTTTTTCTCTAGGATCTGTTTATTTGTTTATTTTTGTTTTATCTTCTTTTTAAAAAAATTTTATTGAAGTATAGTTGATTTACAACATTGTGTTTAATTTCTGCTGTACAACAAAGTGACTAAGTTATACATATATATATTCTTTTCATATTCTTTTCCATGATGGTTCATCACAGGATATTGAATATCATTCCTTGTGCTCTACGGTAGGACCTTGTTGTTTATCCATCCTATATGTAATAGTTTGTAACTGCTAACCCCAAAGTCCTACTCCATCCCTCCCCTTTGGCAACCACAAGTCTGTTCTCTATGTCTGTGAGTCTGTTTTTGTTTTGTAGATAGGTTCATTTGTGCATGGCCATTATTTTTAAATGAGATAGAAAAATTAGCAGCTTAATTTTAAGATACCTGCTTCATTTTTGACTCTGACAGAAAACAAATCTCCAAACACATAGTTAGTAAAGGCCCATCTGCTCACCATGAGAAGGAAAACTTAGTAACACCAGTTTAATTTCTGATAATGCCAAGTTTCTATTCTTATGGAAACGTTGTGATAATGTAATGGAAATGTTTGGAATTGTGGAAGTGTTTGGGGGCCAGCAAATTTTGTTTGCATATGATAAAGTTATTTAAAGGTTTCATTATGCACAGGAAATTGTAGAAAAAGAATGCTACTTAATCGAATGAGAAGGAGATTGCAATGATTAAAATCGAATATAGAATTACTGAATAAATTGTCTAACATGATGAATATCTATTAACAACAGTCCCCTGTATGTTGTAGTGTCCTTTTACATAAATTCCCCTACTGTTCTCTCCATTTTCAAGATAACCAAAATGTATTGTGTGTAACTGTTTATTTTTGGAGAGGGTTTCTGTTACTGTGCTCTGATTTTTTCCATGATTGATTTTCAACACATTTGTTTCCAAAATTATTAATTCATACAGTGATACAAAAACAATCAGGGATTTAACTTAAACAGCTTTGATTAAATATTGCCCCTACTATCATATCTATAAGTTGAATGTTATCCACTTTATTTTATTTCTTCTCGAATTTCATGTGTAATAAGCCATTGGGTCTCTCCAGAAAAAAAAATCAAATTATATAACTTGTGGGGAATTAACACTTACAGATCATTGTTCCTGTTAAGTTCATATTTCCTGAATTTTAAATTCAGTGTTAATTAAATAATTCACACATGATTTGAAATCAAATACTCAATTGATGCTTTTATAGTTATCAGAACAAGCATATATCTGTCCCAGAGTTTCTCTTCCCTCTGTATATCATATATTTCTTAGTGGCAAAAATAAGTAACTTTCTAAAGAAAAACTCTCGTAAGCATTCTCTTCCTTGATTTAGAAGTTAGGCTGGAGTCATGATGTATAAACCTTCGTGATTAGCATTGACTAATTTTGAATAGTTTTATAATATTAAAGGAAGCTGTAGAGTTAGGAATCTGACAAATCTGTTCATTAATAATTCACTCTATTTTAAACAAGTCATTTGATTTTCAGTATTTGATCTTGATACAGAAAAAACATGGGGTATTACTGCATATATGCTTATTCACATATTTGGTTTTATTCTAAAAGAAATTGTAAGCCCACTTGCTGAAATCTGGCAGAAAAAAACAAATATAAGGTTCAGATGTAAAATATAGATATTGTTTGTCTCTAAGACTTCTCCCTGTGGTCTTCCGTCGCTGGCATTTAGCAATCTGTCATTTTCCGAGATCATCAATATCCCATCTGCGGCTGACAGTTGCTATTAGAGAAGGGCTAGAAGCAGCTGCTTCCTAATCATGCAGAATATGAAGAGATGGATGCAAGAGTGTCTAAGCTGAGTAGTTATTGGGGCTGGTAAAACCTGATTGCTCTGATAGAATGCAACAGCCAAGGTTCATCCCCTCATGAAGAATCTGTAGGCCCTGTGTGTGTTTGCATATTCTTCTAAATGTTAAGTAGATGTAACCAGGTTATGAAGCTTTAATTCATGAAGTTTAGTTTCACTAGAAATGCATGACCAGGACAAAAGAACAAGAGTGAAAAGATCACACAGAGCTTGTCCTCAAATAGCTCAAAATCTTGTGGAGGATACAGAAATGTAAAACCAAAATGTAATAAGATGAATGTTGCAGTAGTACTAGAGAAATGACTAATTTTTATCTTCAGTTTGGCATTTGAACTTTATGTCACCCCATAAGTCTGTGCAGGGAGTCATCAGAAACCCTTCTTCACGGTCCTCATTTTGATAGAGCATCGCCTGGTCACATTGTCACATTCTTCATGTTCCCAGACCTCCTGCTTCACTTTACTGTCCTGATTTTTAAGGATCTCATATTGTTCCTGAAGGAGCCCCAGCAGACGCAAACTAAGAGGACAGGCTGTAAAGGCAATGAGGCACTTTCATACACAGATGCTGCAAATCCAGTTCATTTCCGTAGCGCAAGTCGTTCAGCCCACAAACCTTTTGTCTCCAAAATCTTTAGTTTGCAAAGAAATATTTGCATTTTGGCTGAACCTGTTTTGTATATTGAGGGAACATGAGGGGTCCGGTTCATCTATGTCTCCTATTTATTTCTGTTATTAATTTGGCAAATATAAATGTTTAATTGATTATCAGGCACTGGATGTTATCTGGAGGCATGTGCACAGAGCTAGGCCATTGGAAAAGTGAGAGTATATATATATATAATATATATATACATATATATATGTATATATATATATATATATATATATATATACTGGTTGATATATCTGCCCAACTAAAAGTACCATCTTAGCAACAGTTCTGCCTAAAACATTACTGAAGGATGAGAAATCATCCCTTCCTTGTTCTCATTCCAGAAATCTATTTTATCAACAACAGTAGTCATATGGTCTTTACAAATACACATTAATTAATGCAATACAAATTGTTAAATATGTTTTTAAGCCCTTATAAACTGTTTCCTGTTTGCTTTGTCTGTTATTTCATAAATTCTATTAATCTGGTATTAACTCCAATTTGGCTATACATGAAGAAAACTCAGTAGTAATAATAACAACAACAAAAATGTCTACATCAGTGACAACAATAATAATAATAATGAAGGTTTTTGAGTGTCAGGGCTATTCATTATCAAATACTTATTGTTTTTTCCTTTAACCCTTTTATTTATTTTAATTCCTTCAACCACCTTCAGTTGCTACATTGTATGATATTTTAAGCAAAAATAAAAACCTAAAAATATTATTTAAACAGGTCATTATTTAAATAAGTTAAGTCAAACAGACAGGTTTTATATGATAAAGAGTAAAATAAAGCCCTAGCTTCCATGGACCAAGTCGGGAAATCAGTTATAATATGCAAAGATAATGGATAACTGTAGACAACTCAACTTTTCTGGTAATAAGTATATAAAATGATGGTAACCCAATTTCGCATAACAAGATGCAAAAGGCTCTCAGCCTCTGGGTTTCAGAGCATCAGTGTCAGTGTTGCCTGTCCTTCCGGGCATCTCAGTAACAATATTTAACAACAACTGCTATCTGAGACTACAGACCTCTGGCTTTGGTTTCTCTTTGATGGCTGGGACTGAATTAAGGAATATGAGGGTCTCAGTGTGGATTTCCCCAAGGCGGTTGCAGAGACAGGGATGTGGAGGCCCGACATGTCCCAGGAGGAGCCGGAAGGGGGGCTGGGATGGCCGAGACAGTGAGGGCGACAGCTAAAAAGTCAAATTGGACTCACCCTTATTTCTTCTGCTCCCAGGTCGAAGGACTGGGAATTTTTATATATTATTTGTAACTACTTCCTTTGGCCGACAGAATCAATGGAGTGAGAGGCGAGTCTTATACTGTGTCTTTGGCTTTACTTTTTCACATGCTGTTGAGCTGCACTTAGACTAAAAACCAGAAATCACACTTTCATGGTCCTCACGTGCAGCTCTGCTTGAGTGTTTTTGTTTCCTTTGCTCATCTGTTTGGCTTCTTTTGCTCTAAGGCAGAGGGTGGTAAACTTTTCCTGTAACAGGGAAGCCGGAAATATTTTAGGCTTTGCAGGCAACAAAGGCCTCTACTGTACTTTCTTTTTAAAAACAACCAACCTGGGGCTTCCCTGGTGGCGCAGTGGTTGCGCGTCCGCCTGC